>NC_134267.1:237644740-237919899 GCF_031893055.1 Leptodactylus fuscus
TGAATTCAGAGCCGGAAGACACCGCGGGGAAGCTGCACGGAGAAAACTTCTAAAGGTAGGAGAAGAACCAGCGTTGATTGGCCGACAGTATAGCATTCGGCCAATCAATGCTGGTTCTGCATCGAACTTTTACATTCGAATAGCGAGTGGTACTCGATCGAGTACGAGTATTTTGAATACCGTAGTATTAGATCGAATACCTACTCGCTCTTCTCTATTCCTTAGTAATGTTATTTTAATGGTGTGAATAAAGGAAACATTTTGTATGGAAACCGTTCCTTGATGCAAATTATTGGGTCTCTTCAGACTCCAGTCCAAAAACAATAAAGTAACGATTTTTTGAGCAAACCCAAATTATCTGGAAAATTAGATCGAATCCAGTTTGTTTCAATTCAATTCTTTAATTTTTAAATATATAAAGAGGTTTTTGTGAAGTTGATGATTCCATACGTTACCTGCAAAGTAATAGTAACAATATTCCATTTCTCCCACATTTCCTAATCTCTGAACACTTAGAGGTTCTCTTCCATCTATTTATGTTCCTCTACAGCGTCACCAAAACCAGTGTTATGGATCAGATCAATGGACAGCTAGACCACAGTATCATAGACTGACATGTTGTACAATAACACTACAAAGACTCAAGGTCAACTAAGGTAAGACTTTATTGAAGCCAAGAACAACAAGTCCTTATATGTGACTACAAGAAGTAGAGAAATAGAAAGGACTGGGACACTCCCAGACACAACACATCACACATAGTAACAGCATCAGGACCGGACGATTGTCTCTATAGGTTTTACTCTGTCATATATGTCTCTCTATTATTAAAACAGTCTCTTCATGTTTTTCTCATAACATAAATGTCATACATTTCCACAAGATATTCTATCTTATTGCTATATCCCCCAAAAAGGAGCAACTACTAATAATGAATTGTGTTAATGTGTAAAACATTTTCTAATGTTTTATGCTGTTTTGCACTTTTTTTAGCTCTATATTTGCACTTTCAAGTTTCATACTGGTTATATAAGAGTTAATGTGCTGGTGAGAGTCAATATCCCTCTATTTACAAAGGATAAATACCCACGGGCACCATCCTTACTATAACAGTACAATGAGATCTTCCATCACTACTGAAGGAGGAGATCATTGCAGTTACAGGTGATCCTACAATGCGTCCTCATCAGTACTGCTCTAAGGCTAATTGTCCCAAAATGAGAATATTCTGATTCTTTGGATGTTGTAAAATAAAGTCAGTGTAGAATAAGTATCTCAGCCCCACAATATACTTCTATCCTAATGTAACTATTTTCTTTCCTTCCCAGATACAAACCAAACAGAAATACAATCTAGTCTAACTTCATTATCTTATTACATTTCTGTTTCATTTCCCTTGATGAGAAGATTTATATTCCATTCCTTATAATCGGGTCTCTGTCTCCTCCGGAGCTTTGGGGTAACAACATTTTGTTTTCAAAACGAGAACCATATTGGAGAGCTGACTCCGCAGTTTCACTGTCACATAGATCAGATACATGGAATGGAGGGTTGGAAAAATCTGCCAAAAAAAGTAATAGCCCAAAATACCAAATACAGTATAAGTGTATGTGGAGGTATATCCAAAAAATATATATAAAGAGGAATAAAAAACGGAGAATCCGGTAAACTTGATGGTCTTATAGTAAGTATCCAGACGACTTGTTCCATTACTTTGGGATTTCATTTGACTCATGTGATGGTAAAGATAGAAGATGAGCAGGACTGATGAAATAAGGAAAATGACGAAGGGTCCAATGGAAAAAAATATGATCATTAAAACTGACACACCAAGTGCAACATCACCATATATTGCTTGGGTTGAGTTGTGAGACATTGTTGAAAAATCTATTATCATCGTCGTCATACAAATAATGAAAGTGTAGATGACGGACACCACCAGTATAGCCATGATCAGGTGGGAGACTCTCTGTAACACAAAGGTCTTCAGCCTTAAGAAGAAGACATTGTGCAAGGTGAAGATCTGCAAACAGAAGACAACAGAGAGCAAAGTGGACAACCAGGTGCTGGAGTAGGCAGAAGTAAGCTGAAGAAACTGAACACACAAAGCAAATGCAATATTTGCTGTTGGAAAGTAAGTATCTCTAATGACATGCAGCAGACATACACCCTGGAATATCATCCTGGTGATCCCGAGGGAGGTGATGACTTGGTCGGTCTCGGACACCGGTCTTCCTTTCTTCCACTCACAGATGGTCACAGCTACAATAAACACATTGATAAGAAATCCAGCAAGGAAGGTAAGTCCTGCTGCCACCACCAGAACTTGGTATTGTATGGTTGGAGATGAAGAGACATCCATTGCTCTATCAGTTCAGTGAGCTGTTCTCATAGAAGCTTACACCGGACACTGCTGAGCTGACAACTGGCCGCTGATATTATAATGTGCAAATACAAGGAGAGATGGAAAATGACGGCAGATATTAATATCTATACAAATAATTCTGAAGGTACAAATTTTACTAAGCTGGACGGAGTTTACTGAAATGTGATATCATCATGAGTTTTGCCAATAACAAATTCAGCTCTGATACTAAATGTGTGTACTGCCCCCTGCTGGTCTAGTCATGTGCATGCACAACTTTCTGGAATACAATGGTCAAGCAGATGGGACTTCAGGTCTGCAGACTAATGATGACACTTTCCTATGTTTTCTATCTAATGGGGGTAAATATTGGGTTTGTTACCCTATGCCTATATTTAAATGCTCTCATCAGAGTTGTGTGTTGGTTCCCGTCAGCCACCATCTTATCACTATATTACATTCTCATTCAGGTCCAGCCTGTCCTTATCTCTATGATTTATTTTCTCCACCAGTCCTAACATTAGCTCTTTGTGCTCACAGTCACAATGTCCTCTCTATACCTCCAGGTATGATTGACCCCTTTACCACTCTAGACCACCAGGGATGCTTATATTTCCCTTTACTATCCCAGTCCACCTGGTATATTGTAATTAACTTCTTTCCAGCCCTAGATCACCAGGGTTGTCCTAGACTACTGGGATGTTTATGTAAACCAGAGTCAGTACAGTAATCGAGAACAAGGGCAGGGGATGTAGCAGAGGTATAGAGACAGATTAATGGTCAAACAACAGCCAATAAAGACAAGGTCAGAAACAGTATGGCGGAACTGGCAAGCTAGGATCCGTAATTTCTCAGGCACTATCATGTAGGGGGCAGCACCTTAAATAACCAGACTTCAGGCTAAGTCCCCAAGTAGCGAGCCGCAGCAATAAAGTACTATGAGAAAACCACAATGGAAACACATCAAGGTTTTTCCTGCAAATCTTTTCACAGAGTTTTCCTCTTTTCCGGAGATATAATTGACATGCTGCAATTTACAAAAACGGACATTGCTAGGAGGACACCGGAGCATCCGGGACATTTTATTTTTTTATTTTTTTTTCATCTTCCCCCAACCTAATTAAAAAATACAATTTGAGGCATAAACACACTGTATGTGGATGGGATTTATCTTGTGAAGAAATAGCTGGAGAAGCGCTTATGTTATATTTTGATAAAGTGTATTAAATAACATTCAATTTAGGCAATATATTGAGCAGGGGTTCGTACACATATTTTTGGATTTTAGGATCTGAAAATTGAATTTTATTGTTAATAATTTTTATTAAAAGTTTTGTTATATTATTATTTTTCAATTATCCTATTTGGCCTTGTTTTCGATGGAGAATAGAGTCAGTATATCTCAAAATTGTATCTTTTTGTGTTCTACTCTATGTTTTAATCTAATGGAAGGGCTCATTTACATAGAGGTTTTTGGCACTGATTTTGACGCTGAATCCACCTCACAATCCACGTGGGAAAAAACCCTCCCATTGACTTCAATGGGATCATTTTTCTGCTAGGAACCCATTGAAGTCAATGCGAGGCTTTTTTTTTCTATGTGGATTCTGGGGTAGATTCAGCGTCAAAATCAGCGCCAAAAACCTCTATTAATCGACCCTAAGATGTGATGACAAGAGAATGACAATATTCTCTCCCCTACAGCTATCTATGTTTTATTTCACTATCTGCTTGTAAATGATTAAATGTGACTAAACTTTGTTCTACTTCTCCTACTCCTATGATTCTCTAGCTGTATGACAAGTGTTGCTTCACTAAGTGTTGTGAATTGCTTAAGAAAATGGAGTAATTGCTTTGGATCATGCGGTGATGAATAACACATCCATCCCCTACTTCCACCATCACTGATATGTCTCAAGTTTCAACACACAGCACTTTCTATAATGTTAATGATATTAGCACCATAACGTGTCCACCTACCACTGACTATTGTCAGACCTCTGAGCTAGACAGAGACCAACTCAAAGTGTGTGCCTCCAGTGCAATACTTAACCCCTTCCCGCCGATGGCATTTTTTGATTTTCGTTTTTCGTTTTTGACTCCCCTCCTTCTAAACCCCATAACTTTTTTATTTCTCCGCTCCCAGAGTCATATGAGGTCTTAATTTTTGTGGGACAATTTTTTCTTCATGATGCCGCCATTAATTATTCTATATAATGTACTGGGAAGCAGGAAAAAATTCAGAATGGGGTGGATTTGAAGAAAAAATGCATTTCTGCGACTTTCTTACGGGCTTTGGTTTTACGGCGTTCACCGTGCAGCCAAAATGACATGTCCCCTGTATTCTGTGTTTCGGTACGGTTCCAGGGATACCAAATTTATATGGTTTTATTTACATTTTGACCCCTAAAAAAAATTCCAAAACGGTGTTAAAATGTTTTTTTTCTAAAAGTCACCATATTCCGACGGCCGTAACTTTTTTATACATAGGTGTACGGGGATGCATAGGGCGTCTTTTTTTGCGGGGCCGGGTGTACTTTTTAGTTCTACCATTTTCGGGAAATGTTATTGCTTTGATCACTTTTTATTCAAATTTTTATCAGAATTAAAACAGTGAAAAAACGGCGGTTTGGCACTTTTGACTATTTTTCCTGCTACGGCGTTTACCGAACAGGAAAAATATTTTTATAGTTTTGTAGAGCGGGTGATTTCGGACGCGGGGATACCTAACATGTATATGTTTCACAGTTTTTAACTACTTTTATATTTGTTCTAGGGAAAGGAGCGTGATTTGAACTTTTAATGCTTTTTATATTTTTTTATATATTTTTTTACTTTTTTTAAAAAATTTTTTTTGCATTTATTAGACCCCCTAGGGGTGTTGAACCCCAGGGGGTCTGATCACTAATGCAATGCATTACAATGCTAATGCATTGCAATGCATTGCAAAAAATCATCATCTCTTTTGCAGGCTGTATACACCAGCCTGCAAAAGAGAGAATTTGCAGACCGGCTGGGAGCCTTTAACAAGGCTCCCGGCTGTCATGGGAACGTGACGTCGGCCCTGGAGCATGCTCCAGGAGCCGGCGATCCCTGCCAAAATGGCGGCGCCCATGCGCCGCCGGGAAAATGGCGCCTCCGGCGCCTTTGACAGCAGCGCCGGAGGGGTTAATGCCTCCGATCGGTCCGGGGACCGATCGGAGGCATTAGAGCCGGTTGTCTACTGCTTAAAGCAGTAGACACCCGGCGGCTATGACGGCCGCCCGGCTCCCGGGCGGTCGCCATAGTTACAGACCCGACACGCGCCGTACTATTACGGCGCATGTCGGGAAGGGATTAAACAAGGCAGCTTGCTGCCAGAGAACTAAAGTGTGATTGTAACGAAGGGGGAATTCTAACTATGGCCAACAACAGAGCAACAGCACTGGAACCTGCACACAGCAATATAGAATGAGGATATAAGAAGAGGCTAGGGCAGTGGGCTAAGAAACCTGCCTCCTTAAAGAGAAGGAGGGCGGTCCAACCAACCAGTCCAGCTGCCCATGCCAGGCGCACATTGGCTGACACCCTTGTCAGACAACCAACCAACCACGCCCAGCTGCTGCAATGAAGTTAAACCCTGCTAAGCAGGCTGATATCAAGTAGTAAAGGGTGACAGCAGGCAAAACGCAACAACAGAGGAGCAGGCTGCGACCCGTCCCCTTGACCGCAGCTGCCACACAGTCCTAACACGGGGTAGAGGAAAAAGTCAGTAGGAGCAAAGAGCAGAGGGAGCTGGGAAGATGCTGGTGGGGGGATAAGGAAGACCGCTGAGGGTATCGTAAGTTTTAGTTTTTATTGGTGGCAATTTTTGGTATGTAAAGTTTTTTCATCACTTTTTATTGTTATTTTTTGGGGAGGTGGAGTAACAAAGATACATTAATTTGTGTGTGGTGATGTTTGTGTTCTGCATCATTTACTATACAAGATAAATATTGTTCATTTTTTTTATTTTTTTTTTAAATAGAATCTTGGCTGCACTGGCAGCCCCTCAGACCCCACAATCTCAGCACCATGGTGCCCATAAATAGGGGCATGATTCTGTTTAATACAAGGGTATTCAGTCATAAGAAGAAGACATTGTGCGAGGTGGAGATCTTCAAACAAAAGACTACAGAGAGCAATGTGGACAACAAGATGTTGGAGAAGACAGAAGTTATTTCAAGAAATTCAACCAGCAATAAGAATATTATGCTCAGTCTATAAGAGTAGATATCTGAATGTATATTCATGTAAGTAGAAAAACATCCTCGAAATGACAAGGGAGATGATGACCTTGTCAGCTGCAAAAAACAGTCTTCCTTTCTTCCATTCAAAGTTGTTCACAGCAACAATAAATACATTGATAAGAAATCCAGCCAAGTAGACATGTCTTGCTGGCACAACTAGAATTAGATACCCTATGATTAGATTATTAGGGGTCTCCACTGGTGATATGGTTAATTGACCATTCTCATAGAAGCTTCCAATGGACACTGCTGAGCTGATGACTTACGGAGGATACAATAACATACAAAGCAGGTGTAATCACAGGATGCCTGCAGATATTTACATGTATACAAATAATTCAGATGGTACAAATTTTGCTTGAGTCTTAGAATACAGAACTTATAGAAATATTTTGTCATTTGATTTGTCTCCTGGTAAAATCACAATGGCTTTATACGTAGCCCCCATAAATCAGATATTTACAGCCTTTCCTATGGATAAGTCATAAATAAAAATTGTTGGACAACCCCATTAGGAAGATTAAATTTGCAGGTGACATTGTGCTGTCGAGAATTTGGCGGGCAACATGCTCATGTTCTGCTAAGGATTCCGGTGAAAAAAGATTATAACATATTTGGCAAGTTTTCTTTATTCCATCCAGCAGAACATATTATCATTAGAGATGAGCGAACACTATTCGTAACGGCCGTTTCGAATAGCACGCTCCCATAGAAATGAATGGACGTAGCCAGCATGCGGGAGGTTAAGGGGTCAGCCGCCAGCAAAGTCTGCGTTCCGGCCACTTCCATTAATTTTTATGGGAGCGTGCTATTCGAAACGGCCGTTACGAATAGTGTTCGCTCATCTCTAATGATAATATGTTCTGCTGGATGGAGTAAAGAAAACTTGCCAAATTTTGGAAGGTTGTCTGATTAAGATCAATGCCTGGATTTCTAGAAATCTAAGATGACATGATCTGGCTTTAAAGCCAAACCAAAATATCTCTTCAAGAAGAAGGAGAAGAAGAATATCTATGGCCTCTCATCTAGTCAACCAGTAGATTGGTTTGCACTGATGAGAGACAATTGACATCCTTCTCCCCTTGATGTGTATTGATGTGGAATTAGCTGCTCACCTTATGGAGCTGTGAAAGAGTCACAACTCCCATAGGAGACATGTAGAATGATGATGTATTGATGGTTGAATAACAGCTGCTGGATCCGCCGTCTCTGGTGGACGTGTTGAATAATGAAGCAGAATGGACCAATTTCGAAACATGGATGAAATAAATCGGTATTTACCAGAACTGATGTTTGACGAATCGAATATCGAACCCAATTATACTCTATGGGGGGAAAATGCTCGTTTCAGGGGTAGGCAACATTCGATCAAATTATACTTACCAAGTCCACGAGTGAGGGTCGGGCTGGATCCTCCGAGAAGTCTTCTCCGTGCAGCGTCCCCGTGGCATCTTCTGGCTCTGAATTCACTTTGCCAGGCATCGGGCCTGGGCAGAGCCAACTAGGCATGCCCGCACTACAAGCGGACATGCGCAGTCAGCTCTGCCCAGGCCCGATGACTGGCAGAGTGAATTCAGAGCCGGAAGACGCCACGGGGAACCTGCACGGAGAAGACTTCTAAAGGTAGGAGAAGAACCAGCGTTGATTGGCCGACTGTATAGCATTCAGCCAATCAATGTTGGTTCTGCATCGAACTTTTACATTCGAATAGCGAGTGGTACTCGATCGAGTACGAGTATTTTGAATACCGCAGTATTCAATCGAATACCTACTCGATTGAGTACTACTCGCTCATCTCTATTCCTTGGTAATGTTATTTTAATGGTGTGACTAAAGGCAACATTTTGTATGGAAACCGTTCCTTTATGCAAATGATTGTTTTTGGACTGGAGTCTGAAGAGACCCAATAAAATAACGATGTTTTGAGCAAACCGAAATTATCTGGAAAATTAGATTGAATCCAGTTTGTTTTAATTCAATTCTTTAATTTTTAAATATATAGATAAAGAGGTTTTTGTGAAGTTGATGATTCCATACGTTACCTGCAAAGTAATAGTAACAATATTCCATTTCTCCCACATTTCCTAATCTTTGAACACTTAGAGGTTCTCTTCCATTTATTTATGTTCCTCTTCAGCGTCACCAAAACCAGTCTTATGGATCAGAGCAATGGACAGCTAGACCACAGTATCAGAGACTGAAATGTTGTACAATAACACCACAAAGACTCAAGGTCAACTAAGTTAAGACTTTATTGAAGCCAAGAACAACAAGTCCTTATATGTGACTACAAGAAGTAGAGAAATACAAAGGACTAGGACACTCCCAGACACAACACATGGAATGGAGGGTTGAGAAAGTCTGCCAAAAAAAATAAAACCCCAAATATCCAAATGCAACATAACTGTATGTTGAGGTATTCCCCCCCAAAAAAAATAAAGTGGAGCAAACAAGGGAGAATCCGGTGAACTTGATGGTCTTATAGTAAGTATCCAGACGACTTGTTCCATTTCTTTTGGACTTCATTTGACTTATGTGATGGCCACAATAGAACATGAGCAGGACTGATGAAATAAAGTAAATGAGGAAGGGTCCAATGGAAAAAACAATGAACACCGAAATCCACACGCTACGTGCAACATTAGTATATATCTCTTGGGTTGAGTTAAGAGACATTGCTGAAAGATCTATTATCATCTGCATGAAAATATTACAGAAAGCGTAGATGACGGACATCACCAGTATAGCCATGATCAGGTGGGAGACTCTCTTTAACACAAAGGTCTGCAGAGTTAAGAAGAAGACATTGTGCAAGGTGAAGATCTGCAAACAGAAGACAACAGAGAGCAAAGTGGACAACCAGGTGTTGGAGTAGACAGAAATAAGCAGAAACACACTGAACAATTACAAAGTTTGCTCTAGGAAAGTAAGTATGTATAATGATTTGCAGCAGGCATATGCCCTGGAATAACATCCTGGTGATCCCGAGGGAGGTGATGACTTGGTCGGTCTTGGACACCGGTCTTCCTTTCTTCCACTCACAGATGGTCACAGCTACAATAAACACATTGATAAGAAATCCAGCCAGGAAGGTAAGTCCTGCTGCCACCACCAGAACTTGGTATTGTATGGTTGGAGATGAAGAGACATCCATTGCTCTATCAGTTCAGTGAGCTGTTCCCATAGAAGCTTACACCGGACACTGCTGAGCTGACAACTGGCGGCTGATATTATAATGTGCAAATACAAAGAGAGATGGAAAATGACGGCAGATATTTATATCTATACAAATAATTCCGAAGATACAAATTTTACTAAGTAGGACGCAGTTTACTCAAATATACAGTAATATCATCATGAGTAGGGATAAGCAAATTGATTCTGCAGAATAGGATTCAACCTGAATTTCAGGAAATCGTCAATTTGCCTAGAATTCAGATTTCTTCATGCTTCGATGCATCGAATCACATTTTTTAATAAAATGTGAGAAGATTTATATTCCATTCCTTATAATTGGGTCTCTGTCTCCTTCGGAGCTTTGGGGTAACAACATATTGTCTTCAACAGGTGAAACATATTGGAGACCTGACTCCGCAGTTTCACTGTCACATAGATCAGATACATGGAATGGAGGGTTGGAAAAATCTGCCAGAAAAAATAGAATCCCAAAAAGCCAAATTTATCATAATAGTATGAGGAAGTATATCCAAAAAAATTAAACAAAGTAGAGCAAACAAGGGAGAATCCAGTGAACTTGATGGTCTTATAGTAAGTATCCAGACGACTTGTTCCATTGCTTTTGGATTTCATTTGACTTATGTGATGGAAAAGATAGAAGATGAGCAGGACTGATGAAATAAGGAAAATGAAAAAGGGTCCGGTGGAAAAAATTATGAGTGCTGAAACCCACATACCAAGTGCAACATCACCATGCATCGCTTGGGTTGAATTGTGAGAAATTATTGTAAAATCTATTATCATCGGCATAAAACTAGTTATTAACGCGTAGATGAGAGACACCACCAGAACAGCCATGATCAGGAGGAGGACTTTCTTTAACACAAGGGTCTTCAGCCTTAAGAAGAAGACATTGTGCAAGGTGAAGATCTGCAAACAGAAGACAGCAGAGAGCAAAGTGGACAACCAGGTGCTGGAGAAGATAGAAGTAAGGAGAAGAACCCCAACACACAAATTAAACACAATATTCGGTGTAGGAAAGTAAGTATCTATAATGATTTGCAGCAGGCATATGCCCTGGAATAACATCCTGGTGATCCCGAGGGAGGTGATGACTTGGTCAGTCTTGGACACCGGTCTTCCTTTCTTCCACTCACAGATGGTCACAGCTACAATAAACACATTGATAAGAAATCCAGCCAGGAAGGTAAGTCCTGCTGCCACCACCAGAACTTGGTATTGTATGGTTGGAGATGAAGAGACATCCATTGCTCTATCAGTTCAGTGAGCTGTTCTCATAGAAGCTTACACCGGACACTGCTGAGCTGACAACTGGCCGCTGATATTATAATGTGCAAAGGAAGTGGAAATGCAAAATGATCACAGCTATTTACATCTATACAAATAATTTCAGAGGTAAAAATTTTACTAAGTAGGGAGGAATTTACTCAATTGTCATATCATCATGAGTTTTGACAAAAACAAATTTAGCTCTGATACTAAATGTGTGTACTGCCCCCTGCTGGTCTAGTCATATGCATGCACAACTTTCTGGAATGTAATGGTCAAGCAGATGGGTTTTCAGGTCTGCAGAATATGATAACACTTTCTTATGTTTCCCTTGTAACAGGGTAAATATTGAGTTGGGGGGCGTGGCTAACATGCCAAGCGAGCAGTCACATACTCCTGTGCTTTTACTTCAGACACCAGGAATCTGCTCTACATCTCTACTATCGGGAGGCAAACATCTTGTTTTTAGTTTGGGATAGCTCTCCCCTTTCCCTGGAGTGGGCTGAAGAGGCTCTCTGCTGCATATTAGAGAAAGGGGATAGAAGATTAGCCCTGCGGCCTACATCTACTGTCCTTGCCACCTGCCATCTATGTTAGATTTTGCCTACATCTTTTTTCCTGCTGCTTCTTCTTTTTTTTCCAAGATGGCGCCACATTGAGTGGCTGCCTCGATACAGAGCTCTAAGCTTTAAATGTCCCCCACCTCTGCAAAAAAAAAAAATTCTGCCTGTTATATCTACATGCTGTGACCCCTCCTCATGTCCTCTAACCATAGTCGGCAAGAGCTTGTATGTGTTTCTCTCTTTTTATATACTACTATACCATCGATGAAACTGTATCACTGAAATTTCCCCATTGTGGGACTATTAAAGGATTCTCTTATCTTATCTTACTTCATCATTATCGCGGTGGTCTGCGTTTCAGACCTGCCACCTGCTGTCACCCGCTAATCACAATCTGAGACCCATGTAGGAGACGCCGCTTCTCTGGACTGCTTCTCAGGTGTTCTGTGTGTGTGTGGGTTTTAATAAGAGCAGCACAATCCCTGCTTCTGCCCATCGATTCCGAACTCCTTCCCATGCACCACAGACTCTACAGTTGCAGTCTGTACCTGCTGCTTCTAAAATCCTGCAAATTTCAAATTTACATTGGATACTTCATCATCCACTAATGTCTGAAGGTCACTGATGTCCTCCTCAACGGTCTATGAGGCAGGAACCTGACTTCTCACAAAACCAGCTGCCACACCACTCTCCACATCGCTACTTGCCCGCCTACTGGAGGAATCAGTGGATGTCTCCTCCAGATCTTGCCTGGACACTAGCTGCTGAATGTCCTGTAGTAGGTCTTCCTCACTGTATAGTGACTCTGAGCCCATAGCATAGAGTATTTTCCTAACTGATGGAACAGAAAAGTGTCACGGTTGTGTTGATGCCCGAGGAAACCGTATGCTGAATGCTGCTTGCACCTCTATGGAAATGGGGGAGGAAAACCTTCCCTGGCACTATAATAGCTGACTAGGCCCTGCCTGAGGGTGTTGGTCAGCTATACCCAAGCTAAGCTTGGCCCCGACAACTTCTGACTCTCTAAATGCGGAGACCTAGGAGACAGGTGGGGTGAGAGCTGAAAGAGGCTAGGGACTGGGATACTAAAGGTGGTCACCCCTAACAAAGAAATAGGAGCAGCTAAAAATAGTAACAACTAGGAAGGGACATGCTGGAGAACAAACAGGCGTAGCACAACCATAAACACACAACAGGAGTTTGAGGAGAGGAACAGAGGAGTAATGAGGAAAGGGTATCACAGGACAGGGGCAAAATAAGCCTGAAGCCCTTAAACAAAACTCATGAATACCAAAATCATGTCAGGCAACCAGAAAATGCAGGACAGGGGTTGAGAAGAAATGTTGAGGGTTAAACAGACTCTCACACAAGACAAAACTCACACCACTTCTAAATCGGCTCCTGAGACCGTACAACTTCCAAAAACCACTCCTCCTAAACTGGGCCAAGGATCCGGGTTGATAACAACAAAAATGGTGAGGACAGAAGCCAGCAGTCAGCCTTTTACAGACCCTGGAACTACTTGATAGGTTGATGACAATGTCAAACGCCTGAAGCTCCCATTTACTGAGACAACCAGCCAGCTCAAGTATATACTGAGGCAGATATCAAACCCCTGATTCCACAGATCAGTAGCAAAGAGAACGACCAGAGAGCCAGAGGACATCAGCTAAAATCCCCAGACAAACACCATCAGAAAACATACAACAATTTTACAACAACTCAGGTTCTGACAAAAATTACAGAATCAGGCTGAAGACATGTGAGGGTACAAGGCTTGCTCCCGGGACATGCCAGCTAAGGGGTTTTGTCTGACGAATCCACTGACTCCTGGATGACGAGTCAACCAGTCTAGAACCATTGGGTTGTTTGTCAATACATGACCGCTATTTGACACTAGGAGCTCAGGCCTCTGTGAGTGACCCCTGCTTCCATGGCCCATTACTCTGCTGTGATCTGTACATGAGCCAGAAACATTTAGTCATGTGGCCCTTCCCCATGCATGGACGCTGCTTCTCTGGCTGACATACTGTTAATTAACACAGGAGATTTTTACAGGGCAAAAAGGCCTGACATTTTCTACTTATTTCTTTCCCCAACAATGAACACCTTTAGAAAAAGCCTGATATAGTCAGAGATTACTGGATGTTTTTGGTAGTACTAGACTTGGAATAAAACAGCGAATGTGCCCCTTGTCTGTTTCCTCTCTAAAAAACATCTTTGAATAAGTGTTAGTATAGCCGCTAACTACATAGCTTAGTGGCTAAGAATTATTCATTTTTGTCACAACTGTATTGAGAAATGGCCTGTAAATGTATGCTCTGTGCACAATGGCTAATTTGCCCCTTATTTGTTTCACCCCTATTAAACAACTTATAGTAAGTGTGAGAATAACAGGTGGCTATGGAGATTGGTGAATGGAGATTGGAGAATGATACACTTTCAGTGTATCATTTGCGGGCTCTGTTTCCTCCCCTCTTTCCCTTGCTGTTGGGGTTCCTCAGGGCTCGGTCCTAGGCTCCCTGCTCTTTTCTCTCTACACAGCCCCCATTGGACAAACCATCAGCAGACTTGGCTTCAGGTACCATCTTTATGCTGATGACACCCAATTATACACATCTTCCCATGACATCACTCCTGCACTCATACAGAACACCAGTGACTGTCTCTCTGCTGTTTCTAATATCATGTCCTCGCTCTATCTGAAACTAAATCTCTCCAAGACTGAACTACTACTGTTTCCACCATCTAACAGATCTGTCTCTGATATATCCATTGCAGCCTCCGGCCTTACTATAACTCCTAGGCAGCATGCCCGCTGCCTCGGGGTCATGTGTGACGCAGACCTTTCCGTCACCCCTCATATTGAATCACTCGCACGTTCATGTCACCTCCACCTCAAAAACATCTCCAGAATACACCCTTTCCTTACCAGAGATACACTAAAGACACTTATTGTCTCTCTGATTCATTCTTGCCTTGACTACTGTAACTCCTTACTAATCGGTCTTCCCCTCACTAAACTCTCCCCTCTACAATCTATTCTGAATGCAGCGGCCAGGCTCATCTATCAGGCTAGACGCTACAGCGATGCCTCCGGTCTGTGCCAGTCACTACATTGGCTGCCTATTCATTATAGAATAAAATATAAAGTTATCACCCTCATCCACAAGGCTCTCCATAATGCCGCACCTCCCTACATTTCCTCCCTCATCTCTGTCTACCGCCAAACCCGTGTTCTCCATTCACTCAATGACCTAACACTTACATCCTCTATTATCAGAACCTCCCACGCTCGTATACAAGACTTCTCCCGAGCTGCACCACTTCTCTGGAATGCTCTACCCCAGATATCAGATTAACTACCAATTTCTACAGTTTCAAACGCAAACTAAAGACACACTTATCAGACAGGCCTATCACAATTTCTAACGTAAACCCTTCCGTACTATAATTAGAATCACCAAAATTTAACCCTCCTCTGTCCCCGCTCCCACATTTCCCCACATGATATGATGCCATCTCAGCCTAACTTTATAGGTCAAAGCTCCATCCACATGTTACAGGACACCACTAGTGACGGCTCATAAAGTTTCAAGTTTGTGTAATGACAGTAACCTCTATTACAAAAGTGTCTGACCTCTTTATAAGCAATGCCGCCCCTGCTACCATTTGTGTCACCCCCTCTACCTCATAGAGTGTAAGCTCTTGTGAGCAGGGCCCTCAGTCCCATTGTGTGAAATGACATTCTTTGTTATGTATCTGTCTGTATTTGAACCCTACAAATTGTACAGCACTGCAGAATATGTTGGCGCTATATAAATAAAATTTATTATTATTATATTATTATTAGTAGTAGTAGTAGTAGTAGTAGTAGTAGTAGTAGTAGTAGTAGTAGTAGTGGCTAAGAATTCTTGAATTTTGCCACGACTGTATTGAGAAATGGCCTATAATTGTATACTCAGAACAAAATAACTAACAAGCTCCTAATTTCTTTCCCCACTATTAAACACCTTTAAAAAAGGCATAAGAGCAGCTGAGTGCAGGTATTAGTGGATAAGGATTCACTGATTTTGCTGTAAAAGGCTTGTTGTGTTCCACCTTGAACACGCAGGTAGGAGTAATGGGCAGCAATATAGCGACAGTTAACGAAACACCCCAAATTCTTCTTGGATTTCCTCCCTATACTTTCCTTTTACTAACAATCCTTTTCCCCTTAACTTCTGTTTATTATCTTTGTCCCTAGCCCCTGCTGATGTCTGTCGCTGCAGTAAGAGTGATGTGAAATGACTGCACCTAAAATGGCCACTGGTTTTTATAGGGCTGTGACATCACTGGGCCGGCTGGCTGTTGATTACCTGCATGCTTAGCATTGTGGGTGATCCCACATTCCCAGAGTTCCCTGATCCTTGACCTAACATGTGCAAAGGCCATTTTATTAAAAAATGTGATTCGATGCATTGAAGCGTGAAGAAATCTGGAAGATTCCGAATCGAAATTCCAGTAACGCAGAAACAATTTGCTCATCTCTAGTCATTACATTACATGTGGGACCACTGAAGGGGTTATTTTATTGCGTATGTGGGACACGATACTTACATGTGGGGACACTAACAGGACTTTGTACTATATATGAAATTACTAACAGGACCATTATATTACATGTGAGGGCACTGAGGGGGCCATTACATAACCGTTGATAGAAGGTTCAAATGAAGCATTATTACATAAACATTTTTTAAAAGTGATCACTACTTTGGAGAAAATTGCTTGGGAAGTAGGATTTTGAGATTTCAGGATCGATATTAAAATCCGATTTCCGATAATTTTCCAGTCAATCGAGATCCCGATTGTGAAACTTGCTCAATCACCGATCGGGATCCGATCTTTCCCGATCCTGATTGCTCAACCCCACAATGATTGGCCAGTAGCAAAGCATTGTGGGAAATAACCTCCAACCTCAATCCTGCCGGGAAAAGATCGGGGTCGGAATTCCAAACGCAATCATGAAATTTACTCGATCGCCAATTGGAATCCGATCATTTCCGATCCCAATCGCTCAACCCTATTGGGAAGTTTTCCCACTATGAGGTACTTCACATGAAAAGGAAGGGCAATGAGGGAGCCATTGTACTAACTATGGAAGAACAAGACATCTACGGGGAGATCTGGTAACAATGTACAAATACATGAAGGTACAATACAAAGAAATTTCTAAGGTTCTTTTTACTCCGAGGCCAGAGACAGTGACAAAGGAACATCCTCTACGTCTGGAGGAGAGAAGGTTTCACCAGAAACATAGAAGGGGATTCTTCACAGTAAGAACAACGAGGCTCTGGAACTCTCTGCCCCAGGAAGTGGTGATGGCGGATTCACTGAACAAGTTCAAAGAGGGCCTCGATGCCTTTCTTGAAGAGAAAAATATAACAGGTTATGGTCTCTAGATTTTATGGACACGTTGATCCAGGGTTTTATACTGACTGCCAGATTTGAGTTGGGAAGGAATTTATTCCCTGAATTGGGGCAATTGGCATGAGCCTCATGTTTTTTTTTTTGGTTTTTTTTTGCCTATAGGGACACTATAGGGATTGTAGGATTATAGGATGGACTGATGTCTTCATCCAACCTCATCTACTATGTAACTATGTAACTGTGTAACAAAGGGAACCATTATATTACAGTAACATTTCTAAGTGGTTACTACTGTGGGGTTACTCAGTTTGGACATTTTCTTATTTGGGTTTTCTCCAAACTGAAGGGTTGAAAATCTCCATTCTAAGTCTCATTGTACTAAGAATGAGAATTTTCTGATTCCTTCCAAAATTGTTTGGATGTTGTAAAATAAAGTCAGTGTAGAATAAGTAGCTCAGCCCCACAATATACTTCTATCCTAATGTAACTACTTTCTTTCCTACCCAGATACAAACCAAACAGAAATACAATCTAGTCTAACTTCATTATGTTATTACATTTCTGTTTCATTTCCCTTGATGAGAAGATTTATATTCCATTCCTTATAATCGGGTCTCTGTCTCCTCCGGAGCTTTGGGGAAACAACATTTTGTCTTCAACAGGAGAACCATATTGGAGACCTGACTCCGCAGTTTCACTGTCACATAGATCAGATACATGGAATGGAGGGTTGGAAAAATCTGCCAAAAAAACTGATACGCCACAAAGCCTAATACATAATAACAGTATGAGGAGACTTGCACAAAAATAACAAATAAGGTGGAGCAAAAAAGGGAGAATCCAGTGAACTTGATGGTCTTATAGTAAGTATCCAGACGACTTGTTCCATTCCTTTTGGATTTCATTTGACTTATGTGATGGTAAAGATAGAAGGTGAGCAGGAATGATGCAATAAAGTCAATGAAGAAGGGTCCGGAGGAAAAAAATATGAGCACTGAAACCCACACACCATGTGCAACATTAGTATATATTGCTTGGGTTGAGTTGTGAGACATTGCTGACAAATCTTTTATCATCGACATAATACTAATAATGAAAGCGTAGATGACGGACACCACCAGTACAGCCATGATCAGATGGAAGACTCTGTTTAAAACAAGGGTCTTCAGCCTTAAGAAGAAGACATTGTGCAAGGTGGAGATCTGCAAACAGAAGACAACAGAGAGCAAAGTGGACAACCAGGTGCTGGAGTAGGAAGAAGTAAGGAGAAGAAACTCAGCACACCGAAAAAAAACAATACCTGTTGTACGAAAGTAAATATCCATAATTACATATAGCAGGAATACACACTGGAATAACATCTTGGTGATCCCGAGGGAGGTGATGACTTGGTCGGTCTTGGACACCGGTCTTCCTTTCTTCCACTCACAGATGGTCACAGCTACAATAAACACATTGATAAGAAATCCAGCCAGGAAGGTAAGTCCTGCTGCCACCACCAGAACTTGGTGTCTTATGGCTGGAGATGAAGAGACATCCATTGCTCTATCAGTTCAGTGAGCTGTTCTCATAGAAGCTTACACCGGACACTGCTGAGCTGACAACTGGCCGCTGATATTATAATGTGAAACACAAGTAGAGATGGAAAATGACATCAGCTATTTACATCTATACAAATAACTCTGAAGGTACACATTTTACTAAGCTAGACGGAGTTTACTCAAATTTGAAAATTTGATATCATCATGAGTTTTTCCAATAACAAATTTAGCTCTGATACTAAATGTGTGCACTGCCCCCTGCTGGTCTAGTCATGTACATGCACAACTTTCTGGAATACAATGGCCAAACAGATGAGGTTTTTAGGTCTGCAGACTAATTTCCTATGTTTTCCTTCAAACAATGTAAATAACACCACGGAACAAAAAAACACTTTTTGTCTGTTACTGGGCATTTGTCCTATACTGAACTGATGTGCGGATTCCAAATCTGAAGTCAGGATTGTTGTAAAAAGTCAGGAAATTTTGCTATGCATAAGTATACCTAGATGAATTAAGCATTTGGAAAGCATTGAATAATTTTGCCAAATCTTGTAGGAAAAAGGGTAAGGAAAAGTATATACTCAGCCTGTCCGTATTCCAAATGTTCTCTATTTCCTTAATGCCTCCTTGGAGGATCCCGCTCGGAAAAAAGACTCTCTCGGTTCAGAGCCACACTGAAGAAATCCAAGTAAAAGAAATCCAGCGGCAATGGAGCATGTTGAATAAAAAACTTCTCCTTTATTTGTAGAAAACTTAAATAAAAGTCAGCAATACACACGAGTCGCAGGTGAAAGGGAGGGGAAGCGTCAGACTGACGCGTTTCGGATTTATTAATCCTTCCTCATAGTCTGTACGCTACTGAGGAAAGAAGGTCCTTATATATCTACAACCACCTGCATACGATGGACTAATCATGCAAACTATTAACAGGTGAACACCTAAGGTCCAAACTTTCCTCAGTGACATCACTGGCAAGTTAAAAACAAACAACACAGTTACTAAATTGAGGCAGACAATAAATACATTGCATTTGGTTACTATGAAAGTAAAGAACTATCATACATGTCAAACTACAAAAGACTTATTCACAATACAAAAAATATGTTGTGTACGCCGTACCTAACTCCACTGTCAAAACATTAAAACTTAATGCATTAGTAAACTACAAGGGTAATTGTGAACTTCCCTATGTATGAAATTTAATAATGATACATGACAGAAATAGAAATGGTCGCATATTGAGAACATAACCACCTATTAAACATTTATAATAAATCCATGAGTAAAATGTCCATTCATAATTCTGACATCCATTTGTAAAATGTCACTGTATAAATTGGTCACATGATGTCAGAAAAGACTCTTGATAGACGAGATTCACATCCTCTCTGCCCTCAACAAAGATGGAGGAAGTTGTGACAGAATTCTCTACTGCGCATGCTCAGGAAGAAAGCCGATCACGTGACTCGGATCTAAGCCGATCATTGGACGTAAGATGATTAACTGTTTATGAAGCGAACGGCAATAATTTTCCCTTTAGAGCTGCAAGCTGCATGTATGAATGAACCAGCGACATCAACCCATTCAGTATGAACGTTGAACACGAACATGAATGCAATCTTTATGGAACTACAAAAGGTAAGTAGAAACACGAAAATTAGAGAAAATGACACATGAGAAATGAGTATCCTTGTGAGATGTCACTCTAAAGAAGGCTCTTACAAGAAAATGATCAATTGATATATAGTTTTGAATATAGTTATTTACAGAATATGATTATGAATAGTATAATAATCTATATCGTGATTCTCCTGAAGCAAAAGAGATTGCATAGGACACTATACATGGTACACATATGATACATCGTTTCTTTGATTTAGGCCTACTGAGAACCGTGTGTCTATATTAAAGATCCAAAACACTTCGCGTAATCTTAACTGATGTTCCCAGTTGCCTCCTCTGATAGGTTTAGTCACTACTTCTATGCCCTTAAAGGTGAAGCTAGTGATGTTGCCATCATGTACACTTTTGAAGTGTCTGGATACCCCCGTGTTTCTAGTACTATTTACATTGGTAATATCTTGCAAGTGTTCGGCAATTCTGATTTTTAAAGGCCTAATTGTACTACCGATATAATGTAGCTGACACAATGTACAAGTAATCATGTATATGACATGGTCACTATTGCAATTAATAAAACTCTTAATGTTGTAACAGCGTGTTTCATCAGAATTCATAAATTTCAAAGTTTTGTGTACCAAATGACAGACTCCACAACGGATGAAACCACACCTGTGGAATCCAAAAAGTTGGAGCCATGTTTTAGATTTACCTTTCTGTTTATCCACCATGAGACTGGGAGAAATCTGATTTCCTATAGTTCTGCCTCGTGATGAGGTGAAACTGCAGCCCTCTTTGACTATTTTTCTCAGGATGGGATCCTGATTTAAAATTAAAAGATAAAAAAAGCTGCAGTTAATCATCTTACATCCAATGATCGGCTTAGATCCGAGTCACGTGATCGGCTTTCTTCCTGAGCATGCGCAGTAGAGAATTCTGTCACAACTTCCTCCATCTTTGTTGAGGGCAGAGAGGATGTGAATCTCGTCTATCAAGAGTCTTTTCTGACATCATGTGACCAATTTATACAGTGACATTTTACAAATGGATGTCAGAATTATGAATGGACATTTTACTCATGGATTTATTATAAATGTTTAATAGGTGGTTATGTTCTCAATATGCGACCATTTCTATTTCTGTCATGTATCATTATTAAATTTCATACATAGGGAAGTTCACAATTACCCTTGTAGTTTACTAATGCATTAAGTTTTAATGTTTTGACAGTGGAGTTAGGTACGGCGTACACAACATATTTTTTGTATTGTGAATAAGTCTTTTGTAGTTTGACATGTATGATAGTTCTTTACTTTCATAGTAACCAAATGCAATGTATTTATTGTCTGCCTCAATTTAGTAACTGTGTTGTTTGTTTTTAACTTGCCAGTGATGTCACTGAGGAAAGTTTGGACCTTAGGTGTTCACCTGTTAATAGTTTGCATGATTAGTCCATCGTATGCAGGTGGTTGTAGATATATAAGGACCTTCTTTCCTCAGTAGCGTACAGACTATGAGGAAGGATTAATAAATCCGAAACGCGTCAGTCTGACGCTTCCCCTCCCTTTTACCTGCGACTCGTGTGTATTGCTGACTTTTATTTAAGTTTTCTACAAATAAAGGAGAAGTTTTTTATTCAACATGCTCCATTGCCGCTGGATTTCTTTTACTTGGATTTCTTGAATAATTTTGAACAGAACGAGTTTTACTCCAACAATTTCCTGATCTGCATCAAAGTTTTCCTAGTAAATAATAAATGAAAATGTAACGGAATAGAGAAATTCCAAAAAGTCTAGTTTAAAACTTGAGCAAGGCCCGGGACTGTTAGAAGTGCTTCAGGCATCTGCTTTTGTGTTTGTGAATGGTCATATTTTTCCATTGCAAGAATCAGCAGTCGTCCCCCATCATGTTGGGATTCCTGTGGCCCTGAGATCTGTTCTCCATTGTAGAAATATCTTTATAGAACTGCTCTCCATGTTCTCTACTTACGTGTCACCAAATTGGGTGGGAAAAAATCAAGATGGGAATGTAAGAAATGCATTTCCAATGACATTCGGCAGCCGAGTTGTCCATATGCTGTAAGCCTGGTGTCTACTAATTCAGCAGAGTTTGCAGCTCGTCTGTTCCCAGGGAAGTTCTGCACTACGAGCACAAATACACCCCAAGCTGCGAGGTCCGGAGGGCTGAGTGTTGTTCTGAATATGTCATCACATTAGTTTGTTGATTTTGAGGCCAATAAAAATTCCAGCCTTTATTTTAGCCTCAGTTTTCAGTGCGCTGAACTTCTCCTTCATATACTGGAAACCATTTCTATCACCATTAAGTGCAATTCCAACATTTGTCATTAAACTAAGTTTAATGTGAAGTGGTGGAAGATTGTTATGGTCAGCAGGATTTATTTTAAAAAAATTAAACAACTGAAAAACCCTGCGGAACCCTCTGGGCTACTGACTAAAAACCTGGTGTGAACAGTGTCTGACAGTTGATGTCACTGCCAGCTAAATTAAATAACCAGGTTTGCTCTGTTACCAATCACAGAGTCCTGTGCAGTCAGAGCAGCCGCACAAATAAACAAACTGGCTAGCCTGAACTCCAGGACAAGCCAGAGACCAAGTAAACCCTGTGTGTAGTTGTTCCACCCAACCACCCAGGCAACTACTGCCAAGCCCACTCCCAGTCACCCTGTCTGAGAAGGAATGCTAGCTGACCCTACTGAGTTACACCACACATACATGGCAGCATGCTGCCTGACTAACAGTGGCATTGCTACCTCAGGGGTAATTTACGAGCTAGGGCAATTAATGTTTACAGGCTGGAACGCACGCACGCACGCACGCACGCACGCACACACACACTTCAGAATGCGATCATAGAGCGCCGGGTGTCCAAACCAGCCCCCTTATATAGGCAAGGGGTGGTCACCAGCAGATAGCCCAGCTGCCCAATTCGAGCATCCATTGGTCGACACACATGTCGATCAACCAATCGACGACGCCCAGCTGTTGCAAGGCAGATTAACCCTTGCAACCCTGGACTGTCCAGAGGAACAGACAGCGATGCCCAGATCATGGCCGCAGTTACTGCACAATCCTAACAAAGATAAACATGTAGTGGATGGACCAGTGATTTGTGTTGTACATTGTACTGACCAACTGTGGGCTCGACTCTGAGAGTCTCATTTTGTAATGATTGTTGTCATCACGACTGTTCCACAGACACAAGGAACACATATGCTCTGAGTTCCCTACGTGTAGGCCCAACACCAAAAAATTTCCATTTATGTTCTGGGAATTTGATCATTTCCATTTAGCCTCCATTCATCATGAACATGTGACCATCTAACTCCATCATAAGACCATTTACATCATTGCAGAAACAGTCGTCGCTTTTCATTGCATAGTATGCAGCTAACTTGGTGTGTGGATGACCAAAGTGTTAAGTTTTGATGTAACAGGGTTCAGAACACAGTCAGCTCTGCTACATCTGAGATGTAGCAGGGTTCAGTACACAGTCAGCTCTGCTGCATCTGAGGGTGTAGCAGAGCTCAGCATGCGCTCAACACTGCCACATCTCAGGTGTAGCAGGGTTCAGCACACAGTCAGCTCTACTACATCTGAGACGTAGCAGGGTTCAGCACACAGTCAGCTCTGCTGCATCTGAGGGTGTAGCAGAGCTCAGCATGTGCTCAACGCTGCTACATCTCAGGTGTAGCAGGGTTCAGCACACAGTCAACTCTGCTGCTTCTGAGGGTGCAGCAGAGCTCAACGTGTGCTCAATACTACTACATCTCAGGTGTAGCAGGGTTCAGCACACAGTCAGCTCTGTTGCATCTGAGGGTGTAGCAGAGCTCAGCGTGCGCTCAACGCTGCTACATCTCAGGTGTAGCAGAGCTGTGTGCTCAACACTGCTACATCTGAGATCGGACCACAATGGAGACTGCTGTGGACTGATCATAGACTCCATCTCCTCACAGACGAGCCTCCGGCAGAACCAGCATTGATTGGCCGAATGCTGTATTGGGTATGGCATTCGGCCAATCAACGCTGGTCAATGCATTCCTATGGGAAAAAGTCAGCTCCCGCATTTAGCAAGCTGACAGGGATCCCGACGAGATAGTGGCATAATACAGGTACTTGGGCATTTTAGATTCCCTCAGGCATGCTTCCCCTGCTGTCCCAGTTACATTCCAGAGGTGTTGTCCTCATTTGCTGAGGTGTGGACTTGGTGACTTTCCTGAGTTGAAGTGTGACTTCCCCTGAAACAAAGCATTTTTCCCCATAGACTATAATGGGGTTCGATATTTGTTTGAATAGTTGAATATTGAGGGGCTATTTGAAACGAATATCGAATCTTGAATATTTCACTGTTCGCTCATCTCTATTTGTTACCCTATTCCTATATGTAAATGCTCTGACCAGAGTTGTGTGTTGGTACCTGTTAGCCCCCTTCTTATCACTATATTTCATTCTCAATCAGGTCCAGCCTGTCCTCCATTCTCCACCAGTCCTAACATTAGTCTTGTTCTTTGTTCTCACAGTCACAATGTCTTCTCTATCCCTCCAGGTATGATTGACCCCCTTACCACACTAGACCATCAGGGATGCTTATATTATCCCTTTACTGTCCTAGTCCACCAATTTTGTTGGCATTAACCTATTCTCAGCCCTAGATCACCAGTGTTGCTTACACTAAACTTTTCCTTGCCCTAGATTACAGGAATGCTTATGTTAACCAGAGTCAGTATATACTGTCTACCAATAAGTACTTGGACACCCATGCAAATGATGATATCTATGGTTTCATGTCTTCTGCTGTTAAATATCGTGTAGGATATTGGCATTAGCATTAATGCATTGGCATTAGTTGCATGCAAGATGCCACGAAGTGCAGAGTTGTCCTTTTTCGAGAGTGGGGTAATTGTGGGGTACCACAGAAATGGTTGATCCTTAAGGGACATAGCAAGCAAACTGAATTACCCAAAATTGACAGTGGCCTATGTGATTACGAAGTGGAAGGTGAATGGTGATTATCGGAATGTGCCCCGAGTCAGCAGACCCCCAAAACGGGAGATACTAGAGACTGACAGGTGCTGGCCAGAGAAACCGCACCCAATTGATGGCTCACATACACCAGGAGTTTCAACAGGCATCCAGGAGTATTACAAATTTAACCATATATGCATCATTTTCTAAACATCATACCAGTGGTTTTACACTCAATCAACCACTTATAGCTGAAATCTTAGTTACTCATTTTGTCTCATCCTCTCCTCCTCCACCTTCTTGCTAAGTTACACCGAAGTATGTATACTTCTGCTGTAGTCCTTCATTTTCTCGAATGAACCTTCCACTTGTCTAGTTTTCCCAAAATGGTCCATTCACATAGCAGCCATCAGAAAGGCAAGCTATCCTGGTCAGTTTTCTGGTCTGTTTGTTTCGCCAACTTGTTTCAACTCACATGGTGGAAACCACACTTTGGATCCAAAAGCCTCCATTTTTGGCTAATAGCTAGTCTCTAACTTCTCCTGCATGATCTTGTCTCCACTGTTCCCACAATTTGCTAAGAATCTTGTCTCTAGCACACCAGCCCTCTTGAAAATCTTCTTTGCCTGAACAGCTATATTTTGCCTTCCCCCTTCTCCTTCAGTTCTACTTGGGTGAACCATATTTTTGAAGGTCTCTTCCTCATCTCGGCTGCTAGCTACACAACCGTAACTCCCACCACCTCAATGGCACAGATTGGTTTTATTATTGGGAGGACGACACATGTCTCACTAACTCTGAGCACACAGAGTATATTATCCAGACCAAGGTTTCCCACATTTATTCTAGAACTGACTAAAGACGACACACGTTTTACTATCTCCTCTTTCAGGTGACTAATGCTCTGAGGGGTGACTAATGCTCTCCCTTTTCAGGGGTTGAGAGGCGACCAACGCTCTCCCTTTCTTGCTGCTTGGCTGGTCTTATATCAAATATACAGGGCAAACGGGAATAGTGCTGTCATGCAGATTCCCACAAACACAACCTCAAATTCAACTACAGGCAACATATCCTAGTGGCACATTACTCTATACCAGGAATATAGGGATCCAGAATAGGCCAAGGTTCGTCGCAGTTTTCTTAGAAATCTGATAGCAGATGTACAGCACAAACAGAAGCAATTAAAGGACTACTACGCAGAAGAATATCAGTTCCAGATCAACACCTGACAGCATCTCCCTTATTAGGTTCTTCTGACTATATAACAGGCTCGAGAGACAAATAAAGCATGCAGCAGGCTGACCTTGATCAATTCAGCTGAGGTTGGTCCTTCTATTGGTTACAAGCAATGTCTTTCCTCGAGCCCCACGTTGGGCGCCAAGGTAAGTGTCGGGGGCAACACCCCTCATAGCACATGCTGTCAGTTCCAAATTAAAACAAAATGGTTTCCCATACGGGAAGAACACGAAGCCACACATAGTCAAGGTTGTATATCAAAGTGTAATAAAGTTTATTACGTTACTTAGCTTTATAGAGGAATAATGGCTGTATGCTAATTTAGGCATAACAAACTACATCACAAAGAAATATGAATTATCATTGGTCAGAGTACAAAATGGGCTTTTACAATCTATGAATACGCGCATAAGCAATACAGGTGTTAACACATGGTTGTCTGTGTCATGTTAGTTCTAATCATGCTAGCGCAGTGTTCTGGACGGTATGTCCTTGATCCTAGCTTAGATTATTCTAATATCTAATGGACATTCTGTGTCTTGATATGGAACATGAGAAACTAAGTAACAGTTATGAGAACTCAGAAACATTCCAACCTTTTCCTAAATATGATAAGAAAGCTCAATTGTAAGACTCTTGCTGTAGCTGTGAGAGGACATAGTTACATTGTTACATAGTAGACAAAGTTGGATAAAGTCATTAGTCCATCAAGTCCAACCTATAACCCTACAATCCCCTACAGTGTTGATCCAGGGGAAGGCAAAAAATCCCAAGGCATTTGTGAGCGCAATATGGAATATACGCAGACAAGATGGTGGGATGCTAGTCTCTCTTTTTACACAGATATTTGTCCCCTCACAACTTCTATCCTAATGTAACTACTTTCTTTCCTACCCAGATACAAACCAAACAGAAATACAATCTAGTCTAACTTCATTATGTTATTACATTTCTGTTTCATTTCCCTTGATGAGAAGATTTATATTCCATTCCTTATAATCGGGTCTCTGTCTCCTCCGGAGCTTTGGGGTAACAACATTTTGTCTTCATCCGGAGAACCATATTGGAGACCTGACTCCGCAGTTTCACTGTCACATAGATCAGATACATGGAATGGAGGGTTGGAAAAATCTGCCACAAAAGATAAAACCCCAAAAATCCAAATACATCATAAAAATATGGGAAAGCTTGTCCAAAAATATTAAATAAAATGGAGCAAAAAAGGGAGAATCCGATGAACTTGATGGTCTTGTAGTAAGTATCCAGACGACTTGTGCCATTGCTTGTAGATTTCATTCGACTCATGTGATGGTAAAGATAGAAGATGAGCAGGACTGAGGAAATAGAGTAAATGAGGAAGGGTCCAAAGGACAAAAATATCAATGATGAAAACAAAAAACTGTGATGATTATTATCAAATATCTCTTGGGTTGAGTTGTGAGAGATTGTTATATAAACTACCATTATCATGCAAGTATTTACAAAAGCGTAGATGACGGACATCACCAGTATAGCCATGATCAGGTGGGAGACTCTCTGTAACACAAAGGTCTTCAGCCTTAAGAAGAAGACATTGTGCAAGGTGAAGATCTGCAAACAGAAGACAACGGAAAGCAAAGTGGACAACCAGATATTGGAGTAGACAAAAGTATTTTCAAGAAACTCAATACACATAAACAAGATACTCAGTCCAGGAAAGTAAGTATGTATAATGACAATCAGCAGGCATACACCCTGGAATAACATCCTGGTGATCCCGAGGGAGATGATGACTTGGTCGGTCTTGGACACCGGTCTTCCTTTCTTCCACTCACAGATGGTCACAGCTACAATAAACACATTGATAAGAAATCCAGCCAGGAAGGTAAGTCCTGCTGCTACCACCAGAACTTGGTATTGTATGGTTGGAGATGAAGAGACATCCATTGCTCTATCAGTTCAGTGAGCTGTTCTCATAGAAGCTTACACCGGACACTGCTGAGCTGACAACTGGCGGCTGATATTATAATGTGCAAATACAAGGAGAGATGGAAAATGACGGCAGATATTGATATCTATACAAATAATTCTGGAGGTACAAATTTTACTAAGCTGGACGGAGTTTACTCAAATGAGAAAATTTGATCTCATCATGAATTTTGCCAATAACAAATTCAGCTCTGATACTAAATGTGTGCACTGCTCCCTGCTGGTCTAGTCATGTGCATGCACAACTTTCTTGAATACAATGGCCAAGCAGATGGTGTTTCAGGTCTGCAGACTAATGATAACACGTTCCTATGTTTTCCTTCTAAGGCTGAATTCACACAGAATTTTTTGGACTGGATTTTGAGGCAGGAAGCCGCCTCAGACTCTGGACCAAACAGCGCCTCCCATGGCTAGCCACAACTGTTGTGGTATTACATAAGGAGGAGTTATTGTTCTCCATCTCTGCACGCTACATGGTGATCAGGTCACGTTATAAGTAGGGTTGAGCCGATCTTGAGATTTCAGGATCCTTTTTAAAATCCGATTTCCGATCATTTTCCATTCGAACCCGATTCCAATCCCAATTCTGATCCCAATGCAAGTCAAAGGAATTTTTTTAATAATCGAAGATCAGATTTTAAAAACGATCCTATTCACTACACAGCATGGAGTCTAAAAATTGAGCACATTAATTGTTAGACTCCATGCTGTGTAGTGATTAAAAAATCCTCCGGCTACTTAAGTGCTTCCTGCTGTCCACTTACCTGCACAGACACTGCTCCTGGTCTGTTCTCGGTGCTCGCTGCCCCAGCCTCCCAGGTAAGTGTTACAGACCTAGGAAGAAGGCGGGGCTTGTGGCTTAGAAGTGTGGGTGGGTGCAGGGCAGGGAGACGTGAGTGTTCCCCTCCCAGTACCCGCCCACACTCTCCTAAGCCACAAGCCCCGCCTTCTTCCTAGGTCTGTAACACTAACCTGGGAGGAGGGGGCAGCAACGTGAGAAGAGCAGCGAGAAAGCGAGGACCGGACCAACGGCAGCATCTGTGCAGGTAAGTGTTATTAGCTACTAGAGATGGTAGCTAGTCTCCCATTAGAATGAATGGATGCAGCCGGCGCGCAGGGGGTTAAGCGGCCGAATGCCAGCACAGGCTGTGTGCTGGCTGCATCCATTCATTGCTATGGGACCTAGCTAACATTGTTAGCTTTTCCCACAATGCTTGGTGTTAGGATTGGGTCCCGCAAGTTGCTCTCGCAGCGCATAGCGCCACCTGTGGGTCAGACTAAGTCCAGCTTTCGCCCTACTGAGCGTGCTCAGACTTTTGGATTTGCTCACAAGTTAAGTGCCTTTTCTCCCCTATTGATCATGAGCGGTGAGGTCACGACCACCACCCCTATTGGGCGGGGACTTCCCTTTAAATAGTGTGAGCCGACACCGCCCGCCGCTCACACTTTGTCTAAAGATTTATTGAATTTCGCTAAAGTCCACGGAAGCTTGTTTAAGGACAGTAGTCTCAGGGATAGGCTCCAGCTTTGCAGGCAGGTTGTCAGACTAGGCCTCTGTGTGGGGTTCATCTGCTTCATTCTGGATGCTGTTAGTTAGGACCTGTAAACGCTGAACTGTCAGCTCTTCAAAAGGGCTAGGAGCAGTAGAGACTGTTCCAGCCTAAGGAGTTGCAGCAGGTTTGGTCTCTGAGATAGCCTTATTTAGACTGTCAAACTTCATTGGTAACTCCTAGCTGTTTGCAGGAGCATGTTCAGACTTCCGTGGTGGCTTCTAGCTGTTGCAGAAGTGCTCGTAGCTGTTGCATGAGCACGCCTAGCTGTTGCAGGAGCATGCAAACTTCCTTGGTAGCTCGTAGCTGTGTGCACGAGCAACCCTAGCTATGCAGGTGTAAGTGTGTTTGCTGACCTGGGGTGAGTGTTTAACCCTAGGCAGCCTTGTTTGTTTCAGCGGTATTGGTGTACATGGCCAGTGAGCTTAACTGGCAGGGTTTAGTTGCACCCTGTTCACATTGAGTATCGCATCACACCACTGTGACTGCAGTTTTTCACATTGAGTACTGCGCCGCATCTCGACCAGTGTGTGTTGCACCCTGTTCACATTTAGTTCAGACATACAGCTGCCCATATGGGCCTATGGACCTCACTGCAGTGTCTTGCAGCCCAGAGGTTCTGTTGATCAAAAATTATTATTTATATATATATAAACAGAACCATAAAACTTGGTCAGTAGCAAAGCATTGTGGGAAATAACCTCTGACCTCGATCCCACCTAAAAAGATCGGGATCGGAATTCTGATCGCTATCATAAAAATTTACTTGATCACCGACTGGAATCCGATCTTTTCTGATCCCTATCGCTCAATCCTAGTTATAAGCCAAACTAAACAGATGTGACTTTAGGACAGTTTTGAAGCTCCTGTAGTTGGGGATTAATTGGATTGTCAGGGTTAAAGCATTCCAGAGCACTAGAGCAGCTCAAGAAAAGTCTTGGAGATGGGAGTGGGACATTCGGATAACAAAGGATAGAAGTGTAAGGACGGTTATGGCGGTAGACATTGACAAGAAAGGAGATATGGGGGGGGGGACGCAGCGCTACAAAAGGGCAAATCCCAGACATGTTTTTGAGGTGGAAAAAGCATGCAAGTGTCTGAATATGTGGAGTAAAGGTGAGATCTGAGTCAAAAACACAGACAGAAATGGACATATGAAGCCAATATGCGCAAGAGCAGAAACGACTTTGCAGGACTAGAAAAAAAATAGCTGCAACCTACACTGACTCCTGGGCTAAGAACCAGCACTGCTGAATGAGCCAAGCCATCATAGCCTCCTTTCTCTCCTCCCACTTTCTCAAACTCAACATGGAGAAAACAGAGCTCATTGTGTTTGCCCCACCTCATACAGCCCCTCTACCTGACCCATCTATCAAAGTTAATGGAACACCACACTTACCCCTGTCCCATAGGTCCATTGCCTCGGCATAACCTTGGACTCTGACCTATCCTTCAAGTCACACGTCCAAATCTTCAACACCTCCTGCCGCCTCCATCTTAAAAATATCCATCGAATCCGCTTCTTCCTCACCCCTGAAACTAAAAAGATGCTAGTTTATGCCCTCATAGTCTCCTGCTTAGATTACTGTAACACCCTTCTTCATTGTTTCCCAGCAAATTTTCTCACCCCCCTCCAGTCCACCTTAAACTGTACTTCTCACTTAATACACCTCTTCCCCCGTTCCTCATCATGCGCTCCAATCTGCAAATCCCTTCACTGGCTACCCATTGCCCAGTGAATAGAGTTCAAGTTACTAATGCTAACATATCAAGCCATCCACAACCTGTCCCCCCATATATCTCCGACCTAATCTCCTGCTACCTGCCCACACGTAACCTCAGATCCTCCAAAGATCTCCTACTCAGCTCTGCTCTGATCTGCCCTTCACTCAACTCCAAGATTTCTCCCGTGCATCTTCCTTACTCTGGAACTCCTTACCAAGACACATAAGACTGACCCCCACAATCACAGGCTTCTAGAAGGCCCTGAAAACTCACCTATTCAGGAAGGCCTACAACCTCCAATAACACTATCACCACATCACCATCTGAACAATTTGTGCTGTGGGGGGCTAACAATATTGTTTAAAAATTATATTTGATAAATTACATGAAGTGGGGGCCCAGATTACTTGTCTTCCAGTGATATTGCCTTTTGTCAGCCATCTTGTCCCTATCAAAGATAAGTAGTTTTGTCTCACAAAGGAATTGGTTAGACTAATTAACATGGAGATGCGATGGGTTGCGCTATTGAGACTTTAAACAAAAGATCAAAGAAGAGAAGCCCTTCTTTAAGGTGATAAGGAAATAGAATGGTAACACTAATTGTCTCCAAGGTGGGATGTGAACACAGGATGTCTATTGAAATGTTAGCCCCCAGACCGGCACCGAGCCTTGAGATATACATCTAGAATGACTAAATTGCATTAGGCCTTGACCAATCCTGTAAGACCAGTTATGTCCCAATCTGCCTGTGTCTGTATAAAACTACCTCTCTGTAACAATAAAGCAGAATTCATTTTTATACACCACCATCTGTGTCTTTGTGATTCTCCAGGCTAAAGAATGGTTGTAGCCTATCCAGGCCTGTTATTTAATTTGACACTACAACAACATAGCTCTGGGGGTCTTGTGCCCCTAATAGAAATTGGCGCTTCCAACGTGCGGCTTGAGAGATGAGGAGATGGTTTGCTGCTCCCCTGGATGACCAGTGATTACAGAAGTTCCTGGAACCATAGATCCAACAAAGTCAGCTGCAAGGGAAAAGCTTTTCTCTTACAAATCGGATCTGTGTTTCTATGTACTTTTGTTTTCCTGTCTGAGTGTGAGGTAAACACATATGTTCCTTATATAGATATCTCAAGCTTTTTGCAAAGAACCTAAAGAGTATGTTGTCTGTAGCAGGGTGGGAAATGTTATACCTCATTCTTTGTATACTGTCCATGCTGTCATTTGATTGATACATCTGTTATAAAGTGTATAAGGCGGTACAGGAGGGAGAGTCAGTCTTTATCCTTAATCCATAGAATTGCGAAAGTACTGAGTGATTGAAAAGTCCTTGTTTGGGAACACTAGCCTCCAGCCGTGCCTGGACGGTCAGCGTCGAATGAGACCCGAGTAGTAGCACTAAGGACTGAGTAGAATCCACGCAAGTACGTGCAAAGATTCAGGTGTTTTTATGTAAGGGGACACAGACAGAAAGTTGAGTCTGTGGAAACCGAATGAGGTTTTATCCTGAGCACTACACCAGAATTTTGCACATTAGAGATTAGTTCAGTGAAAACAGAGTAGTGACTGTGTGAGAGTACCCATTAAGAGAAATTTGTGTGAAATCTGTGTGACCCCCAGAGAAATCTGTGTGACCCTGGGGAGAAATCTGTGTGACCTTCAGAGAAATCTGTGTGACCCTGGGGTGAAATTTGTGTGACCACCAGAGAAATCTGTGTGAAATTTGTGTGACCCTGGGGTGAAATCTGTGTGACCACCAGAGAAATCTGTGTGAAATCTGTGTGAAGTTTGGGGGATCTGTGTGACCCCAGAGAAAAGTCTGTGTGATCCTCTATTGTCTTAATTGCCCTAGAGGAGTGGGAAGCTCACAGCTGATTGGCCATCAGCTAACATGGGGAAGGGATCCTCTAAGATATGGTACACCCCATATGAACTAATAGAGATGAGAGAAGGGAAAAAGGTTGCTGCCGAAGTAAAAAACAATTTATATTTTATTTTTTTATTTTTTTTTTAAAGAGCAGGTGTTCCCAAGGAGGTAATAAACTGTTGATAAGATGTTGGATAGTTGGATAAAAATTAAGTAAGGAATGGTTACAGAAATAAGGTATTAAGTGTTTGTATATTTTCCTTAGTGTAAGGAAATGTATAGTGAGCACTCACTCACAGTCCAGCTAAAGGGTTAATGTGGTCTGCACATAGCATTGTGTTGTTAGCGCTATGTGAGTGATGATGAAGGTCAGGCCCCTCCCCCACCTCCCAGTGTCCTTTTGTATCCACAGCAGAGGTATGGTATACAGTATACAAGGTTTAGTAGAAGTCAGCAGGGAGGGGGAGGGGGAGATAGGGCAGATAGTTAAGATGTCAGCTTTAAGAGATAGATTGTAACACCACTGGTTTAATGTATGGAGAATTATGAATATATGGTTATATAATTTGTAACTGTATAGTGTAAGCTGTTTCTAGCAATGCCAGTATTTGACTTTGTAAAAGAGTTTTGTGATGTGTTACAGTGGTAAAAACATTGATTGGAATCTCATAAAGAAAAATGTTAAAAGTCTGGCAGTCGGCCCTTAAGGCAAACCTCAAATATAGTGTAAGAGGTTCTGAACATCTGTGGTAATTAGATGAGTGGGGTTTGCCATGGAAATATTCAAAAATTGCACAGATATATTAATATGTAATGTTGGTATCAGTATTGGCTGTTTAAATCATATTTAATGTCTTTAGAATTGGATTAATGGCATAAATTTTAGATAATCATTATTATGTTTATTTTACAGTGATATACACATTGATGAGAAGACGAAGGCATCTACTTACATGTTTTGTCTATTTTTCTTCAATATTCAGCTGTGTGGGGATTATAACTAACCCTGTGATTATTTGTAGGAAAAGAAGAATAAGATTTGGCCATCCTGAGACAATACGTGATATCACTGTACAAAATATATGAAAACTTGACAAGTTCTTTATGATTTAATGGATATGTGTTGTCTGGAGCTCCAGTGTCAAGTTTGCATGTATGTATGGAAGTGAATGGGCCCATATGTGTTACATGTGTTTGCTATATGTACATGCTCTGTTTGTCCATGTCTGTATTGTTACATTTTTAGTCTCCACAGGGAGCAGATGAAGATATTGAATGCTGATAATCCCACAGAGGGTAGTGACAAGTAGATATGAAAGGGAGACATAAGTTCTTTCCATCGTTGAATATATATATATATATATATATATATATATATATATATATATGTTCTGGTGAATATGAGATGTACTTAATATAACATGTACATGTACTATGTACTCAGTGTTTATTGGTGCTTGTGTGTATCAAGTATATCACATGGGCTTTATACTTGTGCCCTGGGTTTATACTATAAATCCATGCATGTTAACAATCGGGAATTATTTTGTGAAAAAGTTTTATCTAATACTTGTACAATGTTATTGGTCATTTTTTTTATTCAGATGATCCTTCTGATATGGGATTAGGCACCATAGGGGTAGGCAATACATGTGAACTATCTTGCCACAAGGGGCACAGAATGCCCCTAACATGTACACGCAGGTACAGATAAATTGCAGCTCTACAAAACTAAAGTGGTGTTTCTGGAACATTGTTTGTGATAAGGTGCTAGATAGCTGTCTAAGTAAATCAGAAGTCACTCACATATCTGCTCTGTAATTATTTTTTTTTTTATACATTTTTGTTATGGTGATCAGGGGATAGATTTGATCCCTTATTTAAGGCTTCTGTCTTCTCTGCTGATATATTTTGAGCATTTACTTTCCTCAATGAATTAGTTGTAAGTCTGGAGTGTTTAGAAGTTTTAGAGAATTGAATTTACTTAGGGTTGTATAAATAATTCTGAATACAGGTTTGACAAGTTTGAGCCAGCCAGCTGTTTCTATGATAAAACATTGTTTACAAGGGGTTAATTAGTTTTGTAGTGAAAACAAAGAGAACAATGACTGGACCAAGCAGACTACAGAGTGTCTCTAAAAAGCCCTATTGTATAACTGCTGATAAGCATACTAATTAGAAGTGTCTGTTATTATCACCTTAACTAAAAGAGTCGAAAGAAGTGATAGTCACTGCCAGAGATAGCCAGAGTATGAAAAGATTAGACAAATGTTTTATGTGAAATTAAGTGAATATTATTGCGATATGTTGATCATTTTTACTTTTTACTTTTTTTTTTGTGCCACAGATAGACAGACATGAACCTGATGTGTTTTCCTCTATCAGAAAGGTGGTAAGGCAATCCTCACACAGGTAGACAGATGTCATATTTCCTTGGCAAGATAGAGCAAGATGGAATTTGCTCTACAATCCCCCTCCAACATCTCATTTCAGCATTATTTGACTTTTGAATCCTGCAACTCTTTTACCAGTAGGAGTTCATGATTCAAAGGGGGGGGGGGGGGTAGAGGATGAGATATTTAGTAGATAGTGAGATATATATATATATATATATATATATATATATATATATATATATATTGTTAATGAGATATTTTTAAACTCCCTCTCAGAAGAGTCAGTTTCAGTCATGTCACTGATGCCCTGTTGGAGAATACTGACTATGAGATGTTTGTGGATGGTTCCAGGTACCTAACAGAAAGAGGCAAATTTGTTACAGGGTATGCTGTAGTCATTATACATTACACCATAGTATAAGAAGCCCTTCCACCACACATGTCAGTATAAGCGGCTGACCTTACAGAAGCCTGATAGCACTTCTTATTCTTCTGGACCTCTCTGCAGCTTTTGACACTGTTGACCATCAACTTCTCCTCACTATGCTCCGCTCAGTCGGCCTCAATGACACTGCACTCTCCTGGTTCTCCTCTTATCTCTCAGACCGCACTTTCAGTGTATCATTTGCGGGCTCTGTTTCCTCCCCTCTTTCCCTTGCTGTTGGGGTTCCTCAGGGCTCGGTCCTCGGCCCCCTGCTCTTTTCTCTCTACACAGCCCCCATTGGACAAACCATCGCCAGATTTGGCTTCAGGTACCATCTTTATGCTGATGACACCCAATTATACACATCTTCCCGTGACATCACCCCTGCATTCATACAGAACACCAGTGACTGTCTCTCTGCTGTCTCTAATATCATGTCCTCGCTCTATCTGAAACTAAATCTCTCTAAGACTGAACTACTACTGTTTCCACCATCTAACAGATCTGTCCCTGATATATCCATTGCAGTCTCAGGCCTTACTATAACTCCTAGGCAGCATGCCCGCTGCCTTGGGGTCATATTTGACGCAGACCTTTCCTTCACCCCTCATATTGAATCACTTGCACGTTCATGTCACCTCCACCTCAAAAACATCTCCAGAATACGCCCTTTCCTTACCAGAGATACACTAAAGACACTTATTATCTCTCTGATTCATTCTCGCCTTGACTACTGTAATTCCTTACTAATCGGTCTTCCCCTCACTAAACTCTCTCCTCTACAATCTATTCTGAATGCAGCGGCCAGGCTCATCTATCAGGCTAGACGCTACAGCGATGCCTCCGGTCTGTGCCAGTCACTACATTGGCTGCCTATTCATTATAGAATAAAATATAAAGTTATTACTCTCATCCACAAGGCTCTCCATAATGCCGCACCTCCCTACATTTCTTCCCTCATCTCTGTCTACCGCCCAACCCGTGCTCTCCGCTCACTCAATGACCTAACACTTACATCCTCTATTATCAGAACCTCCCACGCTCGTATACAAGACTTCTCCCGAGCTGCACCACTTCTCTGGAATGCTCTACCCCGGACAATAAGATTAACTCCCAACTTCTACAGTTTCAAACGCAAACTAAAGACGCATCTTTTCAGACAGGCCTATCACAATTCCTAATGCACAAAATTGTCTGAACACTGTATAAGCAATGCCGCCCCTGCTACCTCTTGTGTCACCCCCTCTACCTCATAGATTGTAAGCTCTTTTGAGCAGGGCCCTCAGTCCCATTGTGTGAAATGACGTTCTTTGTTATGTATGTCTGTATCTGAACCCTATAAATTGTACAGCGCTGCGGAATATGTTGGCGCTATATAAATAAAATGTATTATTATTATTATTATTATTATTATTATAGCACAGCAAACATTTACACTGACTCCAGGTATGCGTATGGCATTGCACATGGTTCACAGGGCAAACCAATTAAGAATGGAAACTTAGTAAGTCAGTTGATGGAGGCCATATTGCCCCTAAGCAGTTGGCAATTGTGAAAGTCAGAGCTCACACAAAGGGAAGAGATCCTTAGAGTATTGGAAATGAAATGGCTGATTAAGCAGCGACGCTACTGCCATGGAAGGGTCTCAACCAGGTGAGCAAAATAGACAATGACCTAGCAGACCGCCAGGGGCTGTACTCTAAGGTGACTGGTGAGGAAATTGAGAAATGGACAAAGGCTGGTGCCAGAGAATGTGAAGGAATGTGGAAAATGGGGGCTAGATTGTGTCTGCCCGCAGCAGTATACTCCCAAATGGCTGGTTTGGCCCACGGTAAGATGCATGCCTCTTGAAATGCCATGGAGTCACTAGTGGGTAAACTATAGTTTGCCTCAGGTTTTGGAAGGGTTGCAGGGAATCACGTAAAAGCATGTCACATATGTGCTCTACACAATCCAGGGAAGGTAGTTATAACACACCACTTGCACACCAAAATCACTGTATCCATTCTTGAGAATACAAGTAGATTACATACAATTGCCTGAATCTGGAACGTACAAATATGTGTTGGTCTGTGTGAATTTGTTCTCAGGTTGGATCCGGTCAGCCGAGCAACGACACAGGTAACTGCCAAGAAATTGATATCTGAGCTTGTGTGTAGATTGGGGATACCTGAGATGATAGAGTCTGATAGAGGTACATGTCTGTATTGGGGATTGAGCAGAGTTCAGGCAAAGTAGAAAGGTTGAAGGGCACACTCAAGGTGCTTTATGGAAGAGTGATGATAAGTACTGCCAGATGTGTCCAGAACTTGTTACAAAGACTGAAAGTAACACATGAACAGGTGTTCTCTTCTATTCCAGACCCTGTTTGATTTTTCAGGATCATATAGCTGGCAGGTGGTGATTGGGTAATCGTGAAAAGACATATCAGAAATCCTTTTGAACCAAGATTTGATGGTGTCCTCCAAGTGCTGCTAACTACTAATACTTCTATGAAACTTGAAGGAAAGAGTAACTGTATTCATGCTTCACATGGCAAAGAAGTCTCTACACGAAAAGCAATGAATATTTTCCTGATAATGCTGTTACAGATTATTCTGGCGATAAGCCTGCATAGAATATTTGACAATGAGTGGGACAATAAGTTTCTTGAACATCATATGATCTTGAACGAAAATCTCAATGTGTCAGATTGTAGGATATGTACTCATAGCCCCATATTAGCCTCAGTCATGTTATATATCTCTGTTTTCATAATACAACAGGAAATGTTTGAAGTAGTGATTAGAGATGAGCGAGTACTGTTCGGATCAGCCGATCCGAACAGCACGCACGCATTGAAATGAATGGAATCACCTGGTGCTTCCGGTTTGACGGCAGCCGGCCGCTTAACCCCCCACGTGCCGGCTGCGTGCATTGATTTCAATGCGTGCGTGCTGTTCGGATCGGCTGATCCGAACAGTACTCGCTCAACTCTAGTAGTGATACATAGTATAAGCAAGTGAATGTCAGTAAAGTTTCAGCAATAATCTTATGTTTATTTTGTTTGAAAAATACAAAGCAGACTGAAAATAACAGGCCAGAACTATGATTGAGATTAGGTTGGAATACAGGAACATATGAGGGGAATCTGGAAAAGTCCAGCAGTAGACGTTACAGTCACTGAAGTACCTAAATATGAATTCCTGTATTCAAATATCTCAAAATGGGGGAATTGTGTGGGCTAACAATATTGTTTAAAAATTATATTTGATAAATTACATGAAGTGGGGGCCCAGATTACTTGTCTTCCAGTGATATTGCCTTTTGTCAGCCGTCTTGTCCCTATCAAAGATAAGTAGTTTTGTCTCACAAAGGAATTGGTTAGACTAATTAACATGGGGATGCGATGGGCTGCGTGCTATTGAGACTTTAAACAAAAGATCAAATAAGAGAAGCCCTTCTTTAAGGTGATAAGGAAATAGAATGGTAACACTAATTGTCTCCAAGGGATGATCTGAACACAGGATGTCTATTGAAATGTTAGCCCCCAGACCGCCACTGAGCCTTGAGATATACATCTGGAATGACTATATTGCATTAGGCCTTGACCAATCCTGTAAGACCAGTTATGTCCCAATCTGCCTGTGTCTGTATAAAACTACCTCTTTTCTAACAATAAATCAGAATTCATTTTGATACACCACCATCTGTGTCTTTGTGATTCTCTAAGCTAAAGGATGGGTATAGCCTATCCAGGCCTGTTATTTAATTTGACACTACAACAACATAGCTCTGGGGGTCTTGTGCCCCTAACAGTACCCTCACCTTCTGTCTCTACCCCTCTTCCCTCATAGCCTATAAGCCCTTGGGGGCAGGGCCCTCAACCCTACAGTACCAGTCGGTCATTGTTAGTATTATATTTGTATTGTATATTTTGTGTCCATATATAAACCCCCAAATGTAAAGCACCATTTTGAGGGGCCGGGTGTACTTTTCAGTTCTAACATTTTGGGGAATTACTTTTGCTTTTATCACTTTTTATTCAAATTTTCATCAGAGGCAAAACAGTGAAAAAATGGCGGTTTGGTACTTTTGATTTTTATTATTTTTATTCATAGGTACTCTTGATTTTATTTTCCCGCTATGGCATTTACCATATGGAAAAAAAATATTTTCATGGATTTATAGAGCAGCCGTTTTCAGACACAGGGATACCTAATATGTATGTGTTTCACAGTATTTAAGTATTTTTATATGTGTTCTAAGGAAAGGAGGTGATTGGATCTTTTATTATTATTTTTTTTTAATTTTGTTTTATTTTATTTAAAAAATGTTAATGCATTTGTCAGATCCCTTAGGAGTCTTGAGCCCCAGGGGGTCTGATCGCTAATGCAATGCACTATAATGGGGTTTTTGGACCGGGACCTGAGGCGGAGGCAGTCTCAGGTTCCGGTCCAAAATATAGGTAGCTGCGACTGCACTGCATCGGCATCCAGTCGTGCACTCCTCTCCGGATTAGGCCTAAATGAATGAGCCTAGTCGGGAGGGAGTCTCTTCAGGCGGATGTTGTCAGGCGAATCCACCTGAAAGAATGAACATCTCACTTCTTTTTCCAGGAGCCAGAACAATCCGGCTCCCAGAAAAAAAGAACTGACCGACTCCCATTGATGTATCCGTCTCAAAATCCTGACCAAAATACCCCGTGTGAACTTACCCTTAATATTATACTCTGGGACCTCTTCAAAACTCTGAGTATAATAATTGAAGGCCCACACCTCTCCTGGGCATTCTCGTGGCATCGTTTGGTTCCCCGGTATGCTATTCCAGCCTTCCCAAGCTCCTGACTAATGTCAAATGCCCCAGGGTCGCCACTTAGGCCTAGGATTGCCTAAGCAGTCATGTGGGGAATGTGAAAATTATAATGCCTTAAACCAACCACAGGCCTCTTCAGTGATCTCGGGACACACGACAACAGCCAGAGATTGGACTAGAAGATAACAGGACTCAGAAGGGCTGAAGGATACAACTAAATGCTACAAGAATACCCAGGAACGGTCATGTAAGCTGAGTATAACTAGTATTATGTTTATTCACCTTCTCTGGCCCTCCATGTCTTATACTCTGTGGTCTAAAGAGAACCAATGGTAAAATAGTGTTCTGTGAGTGGCAAACACAAAAAGGTTTGGGTCGAGCCCAATTTTTATTTTTTATTTTTGAAAATTCAGGTTGAATCCTTTTAGATTCAGATCGGTTCACTCATCCTTAGTTACATTGGTTAAAAGGTTTTTGAGAAGTTGATGTTTCCAGACTTTACCGGCAGAATAATAGCAACAATATTTCATTTCTTCCAATACCAGTGAAGGATAATATTCTTTTATTTCAAACGGGGAACTCCATTTCTCCCACATTTCCTAATCTCTGAACACTTAGAGCTTACCATATATACTCGAGTATAAGCCGACCCGAATATAAGCCCAGGCCTCTAATTTTACCACAAAAAACTGGGAAAACTTATTGACTCGAGTATAAGCCTAGGGGGGAAATGCAGCAGCTACTGGAAAATTTCAAAAATTAAAATGGCCGAGTTCTTGGGTGCAGCAAGTGCTGGGAAAGGGGAGGAGGTGTTTTGGTTGTCTGTCTGCCCCTTCACTGAGCTTGAGGACTGAGTTTTTTACCCCCACTTGGAATTCAGCCTGACTGAATATAGGGTATCTGCAGTGCTCCTATTAACCCCTTCCCGACGGAATAAAAGCACTGCAGGTCCCCTATATTCAGTAGACCGGGCACTGTCAGACACAGGGATACCTAATGTGTTTCACAGTCATTTTCTACGTTGAGGGCAGGTTCACACCAGTGCCCAATCTCCGTTATGCAGGTTTCCGTTTCCTGGCCGAGAAACATTCATGGGTTTGAAAAGTGTCCTCTGGTGAGTGTCTTCTGCTCTCCGCAAGTGTATTGCCATCTATGGGAGATTCTCTACATTACTATTACGGCTGGTCAGAGACCAGCCGCAATAGTAATATAGCGATGACAGGACTGGGAGCCTTCATTAGGCTCCCGGCTGTCGTAGGAACAGGTCGGCTCCTGCGAGCTCGCTGCGCATTAGCTGGCCTGCAGCTTTAAAGGTATGGGGCAGGCCTAAGGGGGGAAGGCAACTCCGGAGGAGGGAGGACATCTCCGGAGGGCACCTCCGCTGTAACGCTTACAGCAGAGATGCCAAAGCTTATGCCTACAATCAGAGATCGCAGGCATAAGATTCAGCATCTCTGCTGTAAGCAGTACAGCGGAGGTTCCGGTTTCTATGGCGACCGCTCTGCAGAGCGGCGCCACTATGTTTACAGACCCGGCATCCGGACCCAGCATCCAGACACCGGGGCGGGTGCTAGGACCCACAGCATCGCCACGCTCCAGCCAGGAGCACGGCGATGCTGTACATTAAGATCTGCAGAAGTACTTACGGTACTTCTGATAGCAGGCCAGGAAGCAAACACACGCCCGGTGCGGGCCTGAGCTTACGTGGCCATGTCACCCGGCGTGTGATGGAGCGGTGGGGGGGGCCAGGGTCTACTATCCTGGCCTGCTACCAGAAAATTACCGTAATGACATGAATATAAGCCGAGGAGCACTTTTTCAGCACAAAAACTGTGCTGAAAAACTCGGCTTATACTCAAGTATATACGGTATTTATGTTCATCCTCAACGTCACCCACATCACTCTTATGGAACAGAGCAATGGACAGCTAGACCCACACTGTGCAGGGCTAGAGACTATGACAAGGTCTGGTGTCTGCTGAAATGTTGTACAATAACACCACAAAGACTCAAGGTCAGCCAAGGTAAGACTTTATTGAAGCCAAAAACAACAAGTCCTTATATGTGACTACAAGAAGTAGAGCAATACAAAGGACTGGGAGACTCCCAGACACAACACATCACACATAGTAACAGCATCAGGACCGGCCAATTGTTTCTATAGGTTTTATTCTGTTAAAAATGATTTTTTTTTTTCTAGAAAATTCCCTTCATGTTTTTCTTATGAGATAACTTGAATTCATTTCCACAGGATATTGCATCTTACTGCAGTGCCCACAAAAATGGGGCGACTGCTAATGGTGAATTGTGTTCTGAAAAACGTTTCATGTTTTAGGCTAAGGCCCCAGGTATCGAACCGCCGCAAAAACAAAAAGCTCTACCGAGAAGGCGCTGCAGTAACGCGTCAGGTTTTTCTCCACAGTGTGTTTCACAGAAAGTCAGTAGATTTTCCCTCAGCGGACTTTGCCCTTATTGTACTCGTGCGGAAAGTGCAAGTGTTTTAGAAATTTCAGTTTTTCCACTGCAGATTATTTTCTGCAATGCGCGGTTGAGATTCACTGTGGTGTTTCGGTTGCAGCCTAAACTCTATTGACAAAGCAAGGCCCCGGCCTTATACAGTTTTGCACTGGATAATTGCAAATTACAGCTTTCATCTCAGGTCCCACGTTGTGGAGAAGTTATTTAAGGGACACTTAAAGGGGTATTCCCACGTCGCATACTCACCAGTCTTCACTACTGTAAAATCTTCTTTCTTCCTGGTTTCTTGCATCATTTGGTGGGCGGAGTTTCATATGCAACCTGCCATTTAGCTCCGCCCCCAAATTTGCGTGTAGCTTCACCCACCCATATTGGACTATGAAGTACAGGCAGCAGCAACTCCATTCTGTGTTACATACAGAGACTGCCTGTCTCTGCCATAATGAACACAATTGAATTAGCTAGCCTGAAATGAAAGCAGCTCCTCTCCCCTATCTGAGAGCAGGACCTAGGTCACGTGGTGTAGACACAGGAATAGCTAGATACACAGGCTCGCTCCCTGCACTTAGCCCCTCCTACCTCCTCCACCCCCCACCCCCACCCCCCCTGAGAGCAGCAGATACATCACTTGACTTTTGAGCAGATAAGTCAGGGCTGTGTCAACAATGAATTGAATAAAGTAAGATAGTGGACAAACAAAGGAGTTTTGCTGAAGCAGTGTATTTAGGAAAAGTCTTACATCCACATTAACAAGCAGTATAGATAGGATCCTTGTTATGGGACAACCCCTTTAAGGGTTCATTCTACTGATTCTGGGGGCAATAATATTACATGTGGGGACATTAGTGAAGCCATATAACTACATATGGAGAAACAGAGGGAACCATTATATTAAATGTGGGGGCACTGAGGGGGCCATTACACAACCATTAACAGAGGCTTCAAATGAAACCTTATTTCGGTAACATTAACAAGAAGTTGCTACTTTGGGATTCTACATCAGGAGGCTTTCACACTACCTTCACTTGAATGCTTTGTGAAACACCGCTCTAAGGGTGCATTCACACTACGGATACGGTGACTGATTCTGAACGTTAAACATGTTCAGAATCAGCGCGTATAAAGCAGATCCCATTCATTTCAATGGGAGCCAGCATATGAGCGCTCCCCATTGAAATGAATGGGCTGCTTTTTTCTCTACGAGCGCTCCCATTGAAGTGAATGGGAAGCGTTCGCGTGTACGGCTCGCCGTGTGAAGGGGCTCAGTGCTCGGCTCATTCATACATGTAAGCGCTTCCCATTCACTTCAATGAGAGTGCTCGTAGAGAAAAAAAGCAGCCCATTCATTTCAATGGGGAGTGCTCGTATGCTGGCTCCCATTGAAATGAATGGGATCTACTTTATGCGCAGTGATTCTGAACGTGTTTTAACATTCAGAATCAGTCACCGTATCCGTAGTGTGAATGCACCCTAAGTTTAATTGTGCCAAAAATGGGAATATCTTGAATATTCTGATTTCTTCCAAAATTCTAGAGTTGCAAAACAAGTGTAGAATAAGTATCTCAGCCCCACAATATACTTCTATCCTAACGTAACTACTTTCTTTCCTACCCAGATACAAACCAAACAGAAATACAATCTAGTCTAACTTCATTATTAGAGATGAGCGAGTAGTACTTGATCGAGTAGGTATTCGATCGAATACTACGGTATTTGAAATACTCGTACTTGATCGAGTACCACTCGCTGTTGGAATGTAAAAGTTCGATGCAGAACCAGCATTGATTGGCCGAATGCTATACAGTCGGCCAATCAACGCTGGTTCTTCTCCTACCTTTAGAAGTCTTCTGCATGCAGCTTCCCCGAGGCGTCTTCCGGCTCTTCATTCACTCTGCCAGGCATCGGGCAGAGTGAATGAAGAGCCAGAAGAGCCGGAAGACGCTGCGGGGACGCTGCAAGGAGAAGACTTTACGGAGGATTCAGCCCGACCCTCACTTGTGGACTTGGTAAGTGTAATTTGATCGAACGTTTCCTACCCCTGAAACGAGCATTTTCCCCCCATAGACTGTAATAGGGTTCAATATTCGATTTGAGTAGTCTAATATTGAGGGGCTACTCAAAACGAATATTGAATATCGAACATTGAACATTTTACTGTTCGCTCATCTCTATTCATTATGTTATTACATTTCTGTTTCATTTCCCTTGATGAGAAGATTTATATTCCATTCGTTATAATCAGGTCTCTGTCTCCTCCGGAGCTTTGGGGTAACAACATTTTGTCTTCATCAGGAGAACCATATTGGAGACCTGACTCCGCAGTTTCACTGTCACATAGATCAGATACATGGAATGGAGGGTTGGAAAAAGCTGCCAAAAAAAGTAATACCCCAAATATCCAAATGCAACATAACTGTGGAAGTAAGTATATCCAAAAATAATAAATAAAGCGGAACAAAAAAGGGAGAATCCAGTGAACTTGATGGTCTTATAGTAAGTATCCAGATGACTTGTTCCATTGCTTTTGGACTTCATTCGACTTATGTGATGGTAAAGATAAATGATAAGAATAACAGATGAAATAAAGTAAATGATGAAGGGTCCGACGGACAAAATGATTAACTCTGAATAATATATGCCACTATCAACATTACCATACATCTCTTGGCTTGAGTTGTTAGATTTTCTTGAAAAAAATACGCCTATAAGCATGAAACTATTACCAAAAGCGTAGATGATGGACAGCACCAGCATAGCCATGATCAGGTGGGAGACTCTCTTTAACACAAAGGTCTTCAGCCTTAAGAAGAAGACATTGTGCAAGGTGAAGATCTGCAAACAGAAGACAACAGAGAGCAAAGTGGACAACCAGGTGTTGGAGTAGACAGAAGTAAGCAGAAGAATCCAAATAAACTGAAGAAACATGTTTTTTACTGTAGGAAAGTAAGTATATATAATGATATGCAGCAGGCATACACCCTGGAATATCATCCTGGTGATCCCGAGGGAGGTGATGACTTGGTCGGTCTTGGACACCGGTCTTCCTTTCTTCCACTCACAGATGGTCACAGCTACAATAAACACATTGATAAGAAATCCAGCCAGGAAGGTAAGTCCTGCTGCCACCACCAGAACTTGGTATTGTATGGTTGGAGATGAAGAGACATCCATTGCTCTATCAGTTCAGTGAGCTGTTCTCATAGAAGCTTACACCGGACACTGCTGAGCTGACAACTGGCCGCTGATATTATAATGTGCAAATACAAGGAGAGATGGAAAATGACGGCAGATATTGATATCTATACAAATAATCCCGGAGGTACAAATTTTACTAAGCTGGACGGAGTTTACTCAAATGAGAAAATTTGATCTCATCATAAGTTTTGCCAATAACAAATTCAGCTGATAGTAAATGTGTGTACTGCCCCCTGCAGGTCTAGTCATGTGCATGCACAACTTTCTGGAATACAATGGCCAAGCAGATGAGTTTTCAGGTCTGCAGACTAATGATGACACGTTCCTATGTTTTCCTTCTAAGGCTGAATTCACACAGAATTTTTTGGACTGGATTTTGAGGAAGGAAGCCGCCCCAGAATTTGGACCAAAAAGCGCCTCCCATGGCTAGCCACAACTGTTGTGGCATTACATAAGGAGTAGAGATGAGCGAATACTAAAATGTTCACGGTTTGAAATCCGATTCGAACAGCCGCTCACTGTTCGACCGTTCAAACGGGTTTCGAACCCCATCATAGTCTACGGGGAACATATACTCATTAATGTGTAGATGAAGGAGGTAAGGTCCGCAACTCTTGCTCGTAGTAAAAAATATATTTTATTCCATTATTTTAAAAATTGGCAAAAGACACCATGACGAAAAAATGAAAAAGAACAAGAAAATACAAAGAAGTGAAAATAAAAACACTAGATGTTACATATCTGGCTTGTCTAACGCGTTTCGAAACCGCAAAGGTTTCTTAATGATAGCCTGATGGATGCCCTATGTAGACTGGTGCTGACTGCTCCCTATATATAGCATATTACACAGGTGTAACTAATTGACTTCCTAACAAAAAGGCACTGACTTCCTGTTATACATTTTGTAAATAAAGATTTCTTTAACAGACAAAGTTGTTTTAATTCACAATGTTACTAATTCAATAAAAATATATTTAAACTGACTTGTTCCTTATGTGTATACACCATGTATATGTGTATTTGGCCCTTGTAGTGAGTTGAGGTTGGCACCAGCATTGTTTTTGAAAATCAGGGTGGATTGAGCCTCTAACCAGCAGAGTTTTGTGAAATTCATGGTGGAAGGAGCCTCTAACCAGCAGAGTTTTGTGAAATTCATGGTGGAGGGAGTCTCTAACCAGCAGAGTTTTGGGAAATTCATGGTGGAGGGAGCCTCTAACCAGCAGAGTTGTGGGAAATTCATGGTGGAGGGAGCCTCTAACCAGCAGAGTTTTGGGAAATTCATGGTGGAGGGAGCCTCTAACCAGCAGAGTTTTGGGAAATCAGGGTGGAGGGAGCCTAGTAGGAGCACAATTGTGCAACGCTTATGGTGGATGAGTATGAGGATGCGGAGGAGGAATTGGAGAGGTTGAGCACAGACATGGAGTTTCATGTTGGGGTGCTTTACACAGGTGGGCATGAAAATAAAGGCTCTATCCAGTGGGTGTTCATTTTTATCAAAGTGAGCCGGTTGGCACTCTCAGCTGACAGCCGGCTGTGCTTGTCAGTGATGATGCCACCGGCTGCTCTGAAGACCCTCTCAGATAGGACGCTGGCGGCAGGACAGGACAGCACCTCCAAGGCATATAAGGCAAGTTCAAGCCACAGGTCCAACTTCGACACCCAATACGTGTAGGGCGCAGAGCGATTGGAGAGGACAGGGATGTGGTCAGAAAGGTATTCCCGCAACATGCACCTATACTTCTCATGCCTGGTGACACTAGGACCCTCAGTGGTGGTACTTTGGCGAAGGGGGTGCCATCAAGGTGTCCCAGACCTTAGACAGTGTGCCCCTTGTTTGTGTGGACCAGGGAGCACTTGGTCGCCTCTTGGAGGAACTGCCCTCCCTGCCGCCAACGTCACTTGCTGGAAACATCTCCATCATATTCTGCACCAATTGCTTGTGGCAAGCATTGATGCGATTGGCCCTCCCCTCTACTGGAATAAAAGATGAGATGTTGTTTTTATACCGGGGGGTCAAGGATAGCAAAGATCCAGTACTGGTTGTCCTCCATTATTTTGACAATACGCTTGTCATTTGTAAAGCAACCCAACATGAAGTCAGCCATGTCTGCCACAGTGTTAGTTGGCATGACTCCTCTGGCCCCACCGGAAAGTTCAATCTCCATTTCCTCTCATCCTCCCTTTCTACCCATAGGCGCTGCAACAATGGGACGATTCGAAGGTGCCCGATAGCCTGCTGTATCACCATCACATCATCTGACAGGTCTTCATCCTCCTACTCCTCTTCCTCAATTAAACGCGGTGAAGTGGACAGATGTGTGGACCTACTCTCCAGCTGTGACGGATCGGATGCTATCCCTGACTCCTCTGTGTGATCTGATTTATCCCTGATGTCAATGAGGGATTCTCTCAGCACACACAAGAGCGGGATTGTAAGGCTCACCATCGCATCTTCAGAGCTCACCCTCTTTGTGGACTCCCCTTAGTATGTCACAAAGGTCTCTCATCCATGGCCACTCATGGCTGAGAAACTGAGGCAGCTGACTTTGTGGCACCCTAGGGTTTTGTAGCTGGTATTCCATCAAAGGTCTCTGCTTCTCAACCACTCTATTCAACATCTGAAACGTTGAGTTCCAGCGTGTGGGGACGTCGCACAAAAGCCGGTGTTGTGGCACATGCAGGCGTTGCTGGAGAGATTTTAAGCTAGCAGCGGCTACTGTCAACTTGCGAAAGTGGGCGCACATGCGCCGCACTTTCACCAGTAGCTCTGGAACATTGGGGTAGCTCTTTAGGAAACGTTGCACCACTAGGTTGAAGACGTGGGCCAGGCATGGAACATGTTGGAGTCCGGCAAGCTCCAGAGCTGCTACCAGGTTCCGGCCGTTATCACAAACGACCATGCCTGGGCCCAGGTGCAGCGGCTCAAACCATATTGCCGTCTCATCAAGGAGGGCATCCCTCACCTCGGAGGCAGTGTGCTGTCTGTCCCCCAAGCTGATCAGCTTCAGCACGGCCTGCTGACGTCTACCAACACCAGTGCTGCAACGTTTCCAACTCGTAGCTGGGGTCAATATAACAGCGGAGGAGGAGAAGGAGGCGGTGGAGGAGGAGGAGGGTGTTGTTCCCGTGTCCCTGCCAGGAATGTTAGGCGGGGAGAGGAGGTACACCGGCCCAGTTTGGGAAGCTGTCCCAGCCTCAACTACATTCACCCAGTGTGCTGTCAGTGAAATGTAGCGTCCTTGTCCGCATGCACTTGTCCACGCGTCGGTGGTCAAGTGGACCTTTGTGCAAAGTGCGGAACTAAGGGCCCGCCTGATGTTGAGTGACACGTTCTGGTGCAAGGCGGGGACGGCACACCGAGAGAAGTAGTGATGGCTAGGGACGGCATAGCGAGGTGCTGCACTTGACATTAGGTCCAGGAAGGCTGGAGTTTCAACAAGCCGGAACGCCAACAACTCTTGGGTCAGCAGTTTAGCGATGTTGGCGTTCAAGGCTTGCGTGTATGGGTGGTTAGCGGTGTATTTCTGCCGGCACTCAAATGTCTGAGAGATGGTGGGTTGGTGTAAAGAAGCGCCTGATGGTGCATGAGATGGTGCAGGAGAAGGAGATAAGACAGGAACAGGGGAGGATGATGGAGAAGTCAACAAAGCGGCGGAGCCAGATGATGGGGTGTCCTGGCTCGTCCTCTGGAGCGCATCGCCAGCAATGTGAGCAGTGTGAGAGGCAGAGGCGTCAACGGCGGGCGACTTTTGTCCTGCGGTTGCTCTCTGCTACTGACTCCAGTGCTTGGATTCCAAATGGCGGCGCATTGAAGTGGTGGACAGGTTGCTCTTCTCAGAGCCCCTACTCAATTTCGAGAGGCAAATTGTGCAAACAACACTATATTTGTCCTCGGCGCATTCCTTGAAAAAACTCCACACCTTCAAGAAACGTGCCCTCGAGGTGGGAGTTTTTCTGGGCTGGGTACAAAAGGGAACATCTTGGGAGATTCCAGGTGTGGCCTGGCTTCGGCAAAGCAGCTGACCTCTGCCTCTGCCTCTAGCTACCCTTTTTGGTGCTGCATCTGCCTCAACATCGACACTACTTTCCACGCTTGACATCCCCCCCTGTCCAGGTCGGGTCTTCGTCGTCCACCACCTCCTCTTCCAACACCTCTCTCACCTCCTCCTCCTACACAACGCTCATGGCAACTGGTTGCCCTGACGGCAACTGTGTCTCATCATCGTCGATGAGGGTGGGTTGCTGGTCATCCGCCACCAAATCGACAGGAGATGGAGGAGGCTCCAGTGTTTGAGCATCTGGACACAGATACTCCTCTGGTAGTTCTGTGGAATCGCAAAATGGAGGGGCAGGTTGAGGGACAGTGAAAGGACCAGAGAACAGCTCCGGGGAGCTGGGAAAGTTGGAGTTATTGTTCAGGGAAGATTGGGAATTTTTGGAGGAAGGAGGACAAGACTGTTGGGTAGGAGGAGGAGAGGAGGTAGAGGATGACTGGCTGGCGGACAATGTGCTGTAAGCGTTATCCGACAGCCATTGCAAGACCTGTTCCTGGTTCTCGGGCCTAATAAGGTTTGTACCCTGCAGCCTAGTTAATGTGGCAAGCAACCCTGGGACTGTGGAGAAGCGCAATGCTTGCTGCCCCACAGGAGTAGGCACGGGACGCTCTGTGGCTTCACCGCTAACTTGCTCCCCAGAAGCATTCCCCCGACCTCGCCCACAGCCTCGTCCACATCCCTTCCTGGGAGCCTTGCGCATTTTAATATGGTTTGCTGGCTTAAACAAACTCAGAACCTGGGTGTATATGCCAATACCAATAAATTAAGGGTGTATGTAGGCCCCAATTTATTTGGTGGAATTAACACTCAACCTGGGTGTTTATGCCAATATCAAGAAATTAAGGGGGGATGCAGGCCCCAATATATTTGGGGAATTAACACTCAGAACCTGGGTGAATATGCCAATAGCAAGAAATGTGAATGTTATGCAGGCCCCAATATATTTGGGGAATTAACACTCAGAACCTGGGTGAATATGCCAGTAGCAAGAAATGCGGGTGTTATGCAGGCCCCAATTTCTTAGGGGAATTTACACTCAGAACCTGGCACTATATGTCAATAGCAACAAATGAAGGGTGTATGTAGCCCTAATTTTATTCTTGGGGGATTACACACAGTGTATTCCAGTTAGTTTCAGGGGTGGGTGTGGGTGTGCACACTGTTGGAACGTGGATTGGGGGTATATAGGGTATATGGGAATGGCAGGGCCCTCCATCCCACTGTGCCAGTCGGTCATTGTTAGTATTATACAGTATTTGTTTTGTATATTCTATGTCCATATGTAAACCCTCAAATGTAAAGCACCATTTTGCGGGGCCGGGTGTACTTTCTAGTTCTAAAATTTTGGGGAATTACTATTGCTTTGATCACTTTTTATTCAAATTTTCATCAGAGGCAAAACAGTGAAAAAATGGTGGTTTGGCACTTTTTATTTTTTTTTTTATTCAGAGGTCCTCTTGATTTTTTTTTCCCGCTATGGCATTTACCATATGGAAAAAATATTTTCATAGATTTATAGAGCAGCCGTTTTCAGACACAGGGATACCTAATACTGTATGTATGTGTTTCACAGTATTTAAGTATTTTTATATGTGTTCTAAGGAAAGGAGGTGATTTGAACTTTTATTATATATATATATATATATATATATATATATATATATATATATATATTTATTTTTTTTTTTTATTTAATTTAAAATTTTTTATGCATTTGTTAGACTCCTTAGGGGTCTCGAGCCCCAAGGGGTCTGATCACTAAAGCAATGCACTATAATACTAATACATTGCAATGCATTGCAAAAAAACCGGCTCTTCTATTGCATAGACTGTCCTGCAATAGAATCCATTGAATGACAGGCCGAGGAGCTAACCCTAACTTTAGAGATGGGAGAACCTCAAGTGATTTGTTTCGAGAAATATTGTGGAGATTTCACTCTCTGGATTGACACAAACTGGAAGTGTTAGGGTAAGTTAAAACGGGGTTCTTTGGACCGGAACCTGAGATGGAGGCAGACTCAGGTTCTGGTCCAAAATATGGGTAGCTGCGACTGCACTGCATCGGCATCCAGTCGTACACTCCTCTCCGGATTAGGCCCAAATGAATGAGCCTAGTCGGGAGGGAGAGTCTTCAGGTGGATGTTGTGAGGCGAAATCGACTGAAAGAATGAACATCTATCTTCTTTTTCCAGGAGCCAGAACAATCCGGCTCCTGGAAAAAAAGAACTCCCATTGATGTTGTATCCGCCTCAAAATCCTGACCAAAATACCTTGTGTGAACTTACCCTTAATATTATACTCTGGGGCCTTTTCAAAACTCTGAGTAGAATAATTGAAGGCCCACACCTCTCCTGGGCATTCTCGCGGCATCGTTTGGTTCCCCGGTATCCTATTCCAGCCTTCCCAAGCTCCTGACTAATGTCAAATGCCCCAGTGTCCCCACTTAGGCCTAGGATTGCCTAAGCAGTCATGTGGGGAATGTGAGAATTATAAAGCTTTAAACCAACCACAGGCCTCCTCGGTGATCTCGGGACACACGACAACAGCCAGAGATTGGAATAGAAGATAACAGGACTCAGAAGGGCTGAAGCAGTGGCATAACTACCACCATAGCAGTAGAGGCAGCTGACACAGGGCCCGGGACATTAGGGGCCCGGTGACAGCCGCTACCGCTGATATCATTATACTCAGGGGTCTTTTCGGACCCCGAGTATAATGATTGGCGGACTGGGTGAGGTAAGAAACATAAAAAACATGTTACTTACCTCTCCATGATCCTGCCAGGCCTCCTTCCTGACGTCTCTGACGTCACATGAACCCGGCCTGCGTCCCGGGTCATGTGACGTCCAAAGTCATTGAACAAGGACAGCAGCGCAGAAGGCAGCAGAGAAGACCACGTAGGAGCAGGGGGACAGGTAAGTAACACTAGTTTTTTTATGTTTTTATTCCCCCGGGTCTCCGATTATTATACTCTGGGATCTGAAAAGACCCTAGAGTATAATAATTGTATATGGGTGTCCACAGGGGCCACTAAGGGACATAATACTGTGTACAGGGGCCACTATGGGGGATAATACTGTGTGTAGGGGCCACTAAGGGACATAATACTGTGTACAGGGGCCACTATGGGGGATAATACTGCGTGTAGGGGCCACTTAGGGACATAATAATGTGTGCAGGGGCCACTATGGGGACATAATACTGTGTGCAGGGGCCACTATGGGGCATAATACTGTGTGCAGGGGCCACTATGGGACATAATACTGTGTGCAGGGACCACTATGGGAGATAATACTGTGTGCAGGGGCCACTATGGGACATAATACTGTGTGCAGGGGCCACTAAGGGACATAATACTGTGTGCAGGGACCACTATGGGAGATAATACTGTGTGCAGGGGCCACTATGGGACATAATACTGTGTGCAGGGGCCACTATGGGGGATAATAGAACACGCAGAAATGCGTAGGAGGGGGGTCGGTCGAGGTCTTCGGTGTCAATCGGGGGGGAGGGCATGTCAAAAGTTCGCCACGGGGCCCCGCCAATCCTAGTTACACCACTGAGCTGAAGGATGCAACTAAATGCTACAAGAATACCCAGGGAAGGTGATGTAAGCTGAGTATAACTATTATTATGTTTATTCACCTTCCCTGGGCCTCCATGTCTTATACTCTGGGGTCTAAACAGAACCAATACTATAATAGTGTTCTGTGAGTGGCAAATCCAAAAATGTTTTTGTCAAGCTCAAATTTTTTAAAAATTCAGGTTGAATCCTTTTAGTTTCAAATCAATCACTCATCCTTAGTTAGATTGGTTAAAAGGTCAAGAGTCAAGGTCAACCAAGGTAAGACTTTATTGAAACCAAAAACAAGTCCTTATATGTGACTACAAGAAGTAGAGAAATACAAAGGACTGGGGCACTCCCAGACACAACACATCACATATAGTAACAGCATCAGGACCGGCCGATTGTTTCTATAGTTTTTATTCTGTTAAAAATGTCAATCTATTTCTAAATAATTCCCTTCATGTTTTTCTAAGGAGATACATTGTATTAATTTCCACAGGATACTGTATCGTATTGTAGTGCCCACAAAAATGGGGCGACTGCTAATGGTGAATTGTGCTCTGAAAAATGTTTCATGTTTTAGGCTAAAGCCCCAGGTATCGAACCAGAAAAAAAAAAAAAAAAAAAAAAAACACTGATAAGGCACTGCAGTAATGCGTCAGGTTTTTTTCCAAAGTGTTTTTCACAGAAACTCAGCAGATTTTTCCTCAGCGGACTTCTACCCTTATATTTACATGGAAAATGAAAGTGTTTTAGAAATTTAAGCTTTTTCCGCTGCTACATATGGAGGAACTGAGGGAACCATTATATTAAATGTGGGGGCACTGAGGGGGCCATTACACAACTTCAAATGAAACCTTATTTCGGTAACATCTACAAGAAGTTGCTACTTTGGGATACTCTGTCAGGATGTTTTATCACTACCTTAACTTGAAAGCTTTGTGAAACACCGCTCTAAGGATAATTGTGCCAAGATTGGGAATATCTTGAATTTTCTGATTTCTTCCAAAATTCTAGAGTTACAAAACAAGTGTAGAATAAGTATCTCAGCCCACAATATACTTCTATCCTAATGTAACTACTTTCTTTCCTACCCAGATACAAACCAAACAGAAATACAATCTAGTCTAACTTCATTATGTTATTACATTTCTGTTTCATTTCCCTTGATGAGAAGATTTATATTCCATTCCTTATAATCGGGTCTCTGTCTCCTCCGGAGCTTTGGGGTAACAACATTTTGTCTTCAACAGGAGAACCATATTGGAGACCTGACTCCACAGTTTATTAGTCACATAGATCAGATACATGGAATGGAGGGTTGGAAAAATCTGCCAAAAAAAGTAAAACCCCAAATATCCAAATACATCATAAAAGTATGAGATAGCTTGTCCAAATATAGTAAATAATGAAGAGCAAAAAATAGAAAATCCAGTGAACTTGATGATCTTGTAGTAAATATCCAGAGCACTTGTTCCATTGCTTTTGGACGTCATTCGACTTATGTGATAGTAAAGATAGAAAATGAGCAGGACTGATGAAAAAAAGTAAATGAGGAAGGGTCCGGTGAAAAAAACGATAAATTCTGAATAATACATGCCAGTACCAACATTGCCATATATCTCTTGGGTTAAGTTGTGAGAATTTCTTGAAAAATCTATTATCATCAGCATGAAACTATTACAGAAAGCGTAGATGACGGACATCACCAGTATAGCCATGATCAGGTGGGAGACTCTCTTTAACACAAATGTCTTCAACCTTAAGAAGAAGACATTGTGCAAGGTGAAGATCTGCAAATAGAAGACAACAGAGAGCAAAGTGGACAACCAGGTGTTGGAGTAGGCAAAAGTAGACTCAAGAAATGCAACACACTTAAAGAACCAGAAACTCAATCCAGTAAAGTAACTGTACATATTGACTTTCAGCAGACATACACCCTGGAATAACATCCTGGTGACCCCGAGGGAGGTGATGACTTGGTCGGTCTTGGACACCGGTCTTCCTTTCTTCCACTCACAGATGGTCACAGCTACAATAAACACATTGATAAGAAATCCAGCCAGGAAGGTAAGTCCTGCTGCCACCACCAGAACTTGGTATTGTATGGTTGGAGATGAAGAGACATCCATTGCTCTATCAGTTCAGTGAGCTGTTCTCATAGAAGCTTACACCGGACACTGCTGAGCTGACAACTGGCGACTGATATTATAATGTGCAAATACAAGGAGAGATGGAAAATGACCACAGCTATTAATATCTATACAAATAATTCCGAAGGTACAAATTTTACTAAGCTGGACGGAGTTTACTCAAATGAGAAAATTTGATCTCATCATGAGTTTTTCCAATAACAAATTCAGCTCTGGTACTATATGTGTGTACTGCCCCCTGCTGGTCTAGTCATGTGCATGCACAACTTTCTGGAATGTAATGGTCAAGCAGATGGGATTTCAGGTCTGCAGACTAATGATGACACTTTCCTATGTTCAGAGGACTTGTTTGCTACAATGGTCCAGTCAAAGGTTATGTAACTAAATCTGTCTTAGCTGTCACCAGCCCGTCTCTGTGAATGAACAGACATTACTTACAAGGAGCACATTGTAAATTCTAGATATAGGGGACAGGATATGAGGAGCGGAGGAGGAAGGATAAAGTAATGTTCTTGTTCTGTACCCCTGCACACTACACGTTGATCAGGTCCTGTGATAAGCCTGACCAAACAGATGGGATTTTAGTGCAGTTTTGAAACCAGTGTAGTTGGGTTTAATCGGACTGTCCGGGGTAAATCATTCCAGAGCACTAGTGCAACTTGAGAAAAGTCTTGGAGAAATGAGTGGGATCTTCGAATAACAGAAGGTACAAGTCTAAGGTCATTGGCAGACTGGAGAGGACAGTTAGGGTGGTAGACAGTGACCAGAGAGGATATTTAGGGGTGTATAGCACAATGGATGGATCTGTGGGTGAGTGTGATAATTTTATATTGTATTCTCTGATGGATGGGCAACCAGTGCAGAGACTGACACAAGGCAGGTGTGTCTGTACTGGAGTGACAGAAAGATGAGTCTGGCGGCCCCATTCAGGACAGATGCTATAGGCAGGGATCTGCAAAAACTATATTAAAAAGTTTCAACAGAGTAAAAAAAAATAAAAAATATCATTTTAACCACATATTAAAATTGCATATTAAAAACTAAATCACATATTAAAATCACATATAAATCACATATTAAAATCACATATTAAATCACATATTAAAAAAACAAAACAAACCAAAAAGATAAACTCTTTAGTTTTCCCCTCATTGAAAATGAAAATATAAAAATTGTGTCGGGTGAAAATAAAATCTAAATGGTCTCAAAGCCATTTTTTTATACAGCACACCTCCCAAAAAAATTAAGAAACAATGATCACACCATCATACACTGACAAAAATAGAATAAATGAAAACTACATCCTGTCCCATGTAAAAAGACACCTTACCCAGCTTTCTGCACAAAAATGTTACAAGTTTCAGAATGTGGCAATGCAAAAAATATGCAAAATTTGCAAATATTTAAAAAACATCACTACAAAGAAATTTGCGCCATGTGAAGGGAAAAGACAAAAAAACTATGGCTATTGGAATATGGGGAAGACAAATTGGAAACTCAATAACAAAAAATTAAGAGGTTAATAATAGAGAAACATACCATACGTTTAAACAAAAAGACAGATGTAACCCTTGCCAATTTATCTGAAGATTCATTACTCTTTTTATTATTACTGTCTTTGTAGTTCCTGTCTGATAGACATATTCCATTACTAAAGTAGAGCTTAGTGTAAATCACTTAACAGCAGAACCCTAACCCTCCATTTTTACCCACAACCATCAGGGGTACCAGGAAGAGCAGGTTCAGTCCAGTATCCGACAATCTTGTAATGAGCAAGAAGTGGGGTAACCATCACTGTTATTAGGCAGGGAGAGCCCCCAAATCATTCAACTGTTGGTCTATTATATCAGGTTGGTTATGAGAAAAAATAAGTTCAATATATTTATTTATTTATGGGCATGGGGAGCTTTATAGTATATAAGAGAAACACTGCAGTGTGATAACTAGAGATCCTGGGGAGGAGCTGAAAAATAACAAAAGGTCATATTCAACCTCTCTTATCTCTCCTGGGCTCCCTTGTGGCTTCCGGTGTTGTTACCTCTTCTGTCTTTCAACTTCTTAAGGTTTCTTGGCTAACATTCTTGGTCTGTGGAAACCTGTTATCAGGCCTTATTGACACGTGAGGTGTGCTGACGTCATAATACCCGTTTCACCTCTGTGCATCTATGAAAGGATTATCATTCAAGGAGTCCATCTGGGGATCCCCTGAAGGGATATCTATCCACATTAAAAAAAAAAAAAAAAAAAAAAAAACAGTTACCTTATTAAACCTGCAAACCCCATATACTGTAATGAGGTCCGTGTGGCTTTTTCTCAGAGAGAAAAAATTGAGAGAGAAATCTGCTGCTTGCCGGGCTTTTCTCTCCACATTCTTCATGCGGAGAGGGGAATGGAGTGGCCTGAATGTAGATATGAACTAGGCCTGAGACAGATTAAATTTGATCAAATTGAATTTCTAAACAATAAATCTGAATCTTAATGAAACATCAGATAACTTAGGTTGGAAGGATTATAGGATTTCCATATTTTGTAGTAGGTTTTCATGCTTAGAAACCAATGCTTAGTTTAGGGTTTTGGTATACTTAGTGTAGTATATTAAATATAGAGGTCAGCAATCCTGACGCGATTTGCTTTGACAAATAATTGTGAGGTTTTGGCTCTTTGAGTCATTTTAGACCAAACTGGTTTGGCACAAACTGGAAGTGCTATTATTATACTGGGCGGTCTCCACAAAACCCTGGGTATAATAATTGGTGATTTAGTGAAGGTGAATAAACCCCTCCCCTGGACATCTTTGTGGCATCTGGTAGTCACCTGGTGTCCTCTTCAAGCCTCCTCCAGCCTCCATCTAATGTCACATACCCTGGGGTCACCATTGAGGCCTATCATTGAGCCTCAGCATTCACATGGGGCATGCCAACATCACAACACCATGAACCAACCACAGGTCTCAGCAGTGTCCTCAGAGCCTTGGCTGATGGATGCCACCAAACACCACAAGAATATCCAGGAAAGGTGTTATAAGGTGGGTATAACTGTTTTTATCTTTACTCACATCTCCTGGGTCTCCCTTTATTAAGCTCAGTGGTTTTAAGAGACCACACAGTATTTTGTAGGTGACTTACCCAAAGAAGTTTTGGTCGAGCCTAAATTTTTTGGGAAATTTAGTTGAATCCTGTTTGATTCAAATTGGTTCACTCATTCTTAGATAGATTGATAAAGAGGTTTGTGTCAAAAGTTGGTATTTCCGTACTTTACCTGCAGAGTAATAGCAACAATAATTCATTCACTCCAAAAAGAGTGAAATCAGGGAACCTCCATTTCTCCAACATTTCCTAATTCCTGAACACTTAGAGGTTCTCTTCCATTTATTTATGTTCCTCCTCAATGTCACACACACCAGTCTTATGGATCAGAGCAATGGACAGCTAGACCCCAGTGTACAGGACTAGAGACTATGACAAGGTCTGGTACTTTTATGGCTTATAAGTGTAGCAGAGAGCTCAATAACTAGTACCAGGATGTACTTGTCCCTTTTCAGACATCGAAATGTTGTACAATAACATCACAAAGTCTCAAGGTCAACCAAGCTAAGACTTTATTGAAGCCAAGAACAACAAATCCTTATATGTGACTACAAGAAGTAGAGAAATACAAAGGAGTGGGACAGTCCCAGACACAACACATGACACATAGTAACAGCATCAGGACCGGCCGATTGTCTCTATAGGTTTTATTCTGTCATATACTGCATGTCTCTCTATTTCTAAAAAAAAAAAAAGTTAAATGTTTTTCTAATGAGATAAAAGTTACTCATTTCCAGAAGATATTGTATCTTATTGTAGAGTCCCCCAAAAAGTGGTGAATTGTAATGATGTGTAAAACATTTCATAATGTTGTATACGAGTTTTCACTATTTCTTACTGGATATTTGCATTTTCCATCTTTATACTGGTTATATAAGAGTTAATCTGCTGGTGTTAGTGACTTTCATTCTATGTAAAGGCAATGTAGGGGCCATTATATTACATTAGGAGCATGTGGTGATCAATATATTACATGTAAAGCACTTTGGTGATCAACATATTAAGCAGGGACTTTAAATTTAGTGGTCATTATATTGCATGTTGTAATACGGAGGCCATTATATATTACATGAGGAGGCATTAAGGGGGTCATTCTAGTGAATATAAAGGCTATAATACTACATGACGGGTCCATTGTACTACATATAGAGGAACTATGGGGGGCATTATATTACATGTGAACGCGCTGAGGGGACCATTACACAACTGATAATGAAGGCTTGAAGACTTAAAGCCTTATTTCAGTATCATGTATAAGTGGTTGCCACTTTGGGATTACTCGGATGGAACGTTTTGTCACTGAGGTTTTCTTTGCTTGAAAATGTTGTGAAACACTATTCTAAGGTTCATGGTTACAAGAATGGCAATATCTTTAATTTTCTGATTCCTTCCAAAATTCTAGAAATGTTGTAAAATAAAGTCAGTGTAGAATAAGTATCTCAGCCCCACAATATACTTCTATCCTAATGTAACTACTTTCTTTCCTACCCAGATACAAACCAAACAGAAATACAATCTAGTCTAACTTCATTATCTTATTACATTTCTGTTTCATTTCCCTTGATGAGAAGATTTATATTCCATTCCTTATAATCGGGTCTCTGTCTCCTCCGGAGCTTTGGGGTAACAACATTTTGTCTTCAACAGGAGAACCATATTGGAGACCTGACTCCGCAGTTTCACTGTCACATAGATCAGATACATGGAATGGAGGGTTGGAAAAAGCTGCCAAAAAAAGTAATAGCCCAAAATGCCAAATACAGGAAAACAGTATGGGAAAGCTTGTCCAAAAATAATAAATACAGTGGAGCAAAAAAGGGAGAATCCGGTGAACTTGATGGTCTTATAGTAAGTATCCAGACGACTTGTTCCATTAGTTTTGGATTTCACTCGACTTATGTGATAGTAAAGATAGAAGATGAGCAGGACTGAGGAAATAAAGTAAATGAAGAAGGGTGCGACGGACAAAAATATAAATGCTGAAATCCACACACCAAGTGCAATATCACTATATATCTCTTGGGTTGAGTTGTGAGACATTGCTGTAAAATCTATTATCATTGGCATAATACTAATATTGAAAGCGTAGATGACGGACACCACCAGTACAGCCATGGTCAGGTGGGAGACTCTCTGTAACACCAAGGTCTTCAGCCTTAAGAAGAAGACATTGTGCAAGGTGAAGATCTGCAAACAGAAGACAACAGAGAGCAAAGTGGACAACCAGGTACTGGAGTAGGCAGAAGTAAGGAGAAGAAACCCAACACACAGAGCAAATGTAATATTTGCTGTTGGAAAGTAAGTATGTATAATGACATTCAGCAGACATACACCTTGGAATATCATCCTGGTGACCCCGAGGGAGGTGATGACTTGGTCGGTCTTGGACACCGGTCTTCCTTTCTTCCACTCACAGATGGTCACAGCTACAATAAACACATTGATAAGAAATCCAGCCAGGAAGGTAAGTCCTGCTGCCACCACCAGAACTTGGTATTGTATGGTTGGAGATGAAGAGACATCCATTGCTCTATCAGTTCAGTGAGCTGTTCTCATAGAAGCTTACACCGGACACTGCTGAGCTGACAACTGGCGCCAGATATTATAATGTGCAAAGGTAATAGAGATGGAAAATGACCACAGCTATTTACATCTATACAAATAATTCCGGAGGTACAAATTTTACTAAGTTGATATCATCATGAGTTTTTCCAATAACAAATTCAGTTCTGATACTAAATGTGTGTACTGCCCCCTGCTGGTCTAGTCATGTGCATGCATAACTTTCTGGAATACAATGGCCAAGCAGATGGAGTTTTCAGGTCTGCAGACTAATGATGACACTTTCCTATGTTTTCCTTCTAACAGGGTAAATATTGGGTTTGTTACCCTATTCCTATATGTAAATGCTCTTATCAGAGTTTTGTGTTGTACTGGGGTTGAGCGATCAGGTTCGGAAAAGATTCCGATCAGCGATCGAGTAAATTTCACAATCGCGATCAGAATTCCAAACACGATTGTGAATGTATGATATGATATGAATTTACAAATATGCTAGTCCATGCCCTCATAATCTCCTATTTAGACTACTGTAACACCCTTCTCCATGGCCTTCCAGTGAATACCTTGCCCCTCTCCAGTCCATCTTTAACTGTGCACCTCTTCCCCTTTTTCATTGGCCAATCCCTTCACTGGCCCCCATTGCCCAGGGAATGGAGTCCAAATTACTAATGCTGATATTAAAAGCCATCCACAACTTGTCCCATCCATATCTCCCACCTACCTGCCCACACGTAACACAGATCCTCCAAAAACCTCCTACTCCGCTCTTCTCTCATCTGCTCTTCACACAACCATCTCCAAGATGTCTTCTATGCACCCCCCATACTCTGGAACTCCTTAACAAGACACATAAGACTGACCCCCACAATCACAAGCTTCAAAAAGGACCTGAAGACTCACCTATTTAGGAAACCTCCAATAACACTTCTGTCACCACATCACCATCTGAACAGACTTAACTTCAGGCAAAAACAAAACAAAATCCTGCTCATCTGAGCGACTAATTGAACTGGTAACCTAACTCTAGGTGTGGCTTACTACCAGCCACACAAACAAAACAGGAGCAGTATTGTGTCACCGGACTCAGGGTTACAGGACAGACCCAGAAGCCTCCTCTCACTATCTGGAAATGCATTGAAGTGTAGGATCTTCAGCCTGGCCTAGTAATGACCCAGGACCCTTCCCTGGAGCTGAGGCCTACTCCAGATTCACCCTGGACCACACATATGTGTCAGAAGCCTAGGTGAAATATAGCAAGATTCCAGCACTCTGCCTGTCACTATCTATCTATCTATCTATCTATCTATCTATCTATCTATCTATCTATCACACAGTTGGCACATTATTAGTCCATTATTCATTCTACATGATAAATGGCATAAACCTTACAAGTCAGAGGCCAGCATTGATGTTTTCTGATCATCTCGTCTCTCAAAAACAAGAAGTAATAAAAACTGATCAAAAACTCTTTTGTACCTAAAAAATACAAGGTTTCATAAAGCGGCATAGATATAAGGTTAGGATCACATCTACACTGGAGTAGGAGACATCGACATCGAAAGAGAGAAAAGTCTTCTTTATAGTCTATGGGGTCGCGGGTAACCACTTTATAAGCACACAAGCTCTCCTTTTTTTGGGTCCCCTTGTGGTCCTGAAGGAAGGAAACCCAAACTCTATTGTGAATATGGTGGGAAAGTTAAGATCACATCTACACTAGAGTAGGAGACTAACCTCCCATCGACACAGGAACAAGATCATGTAGGAGCCCAGATAATATAATGGTAAGACAATGGCTTACCTCACAGCGCTGTTTTGTTTATCTGGGGTCCTCCGGTTCTCGGTCCAAATTGGTCTGTGGGTGGATGGTCACACTACTGGCTGCACATCGAACAACCTTGCGCCCCACGTTGTTGCGCTAGAAATGTTAGGGGGCAATCTCCCCTAGATATGTTGTCGTAGGCCAAATCTATTAACAATAACTTTGAGCACTCGAGAAAACAGACACTCAGACACCAGTGTGTCTCAAGCAAATGTTTCAGTTTATTGCAGCATCCAGTGTATACTTATAGGAAGTATGATATGCTACAGTCACAGGGTACATGCCCTTACAGGGAGATCTGCTTCCGGGCCTAGTTTTACGACATGCAGACACAACAAGAACTAATAACAGTGTACATCTGTAAGGTCAGCACTATGATCACTGTTCTACTATTTCTCAAGAACAAGGATTATTGTTATTATGTAGAGATGAGTGAACACTAAAATGTTCGAGGTTCGAAATTCGATTCGAACAGCCGCTCAATGTTCATGTATTCGAACGGGTTTCGAACCCCATTATAGTCTATGGGGAACAGATACTCGTTAAGGGGGAAACCCAAATCCGTGTCTGGAGGGTCACCAAGTCCACTATGACACCCCAGGAAATGATGCCAACACCTCTGGAATGACACTGGGACAGCAGGGGAAGCATGTCTGGGGGCATCTAACACACCAAAGACCCTCTATTACCCCAACATCACAGCCTAACAACTACACACTTTACACACTCAATACCACCTCTCTGACAGTATGAAAACACCTTGAAACATGTGTATTTGGCACTTGCAGTGAGGAGAGCTTGTCACCAGCAGTGAATTTGGCCCTTGTAGTAAGTTGAGGTTGGCACCAACATTTGTTTTGAAAATCAGGGTGGATTGAGCCTCTAACCAGCAGAGTTGGGGCAAATTCATGGTGGAGGGAGCCTCTAAAACCCCCAGTTTGGACCAATTCATGGTGGAGGGAGCCTCTAAAAACCCCAGTTTGGACCAATTCATGGTGGAGGGAGCCTCTAACCAGCCCAGTTTGGACCAATTCATGGTGGAGGGAGCCTCTAACCAGCCCAGTTTGGACCAATTCATGGTGGAGGGAGCCTCTAAAAAACCCAGTTTGGACCAATTCATGGTGGAGGGAGCCTCCAAAAACCCCAGTTTGGACCAATTCATGGTGGAGGGAGCCTCTAAAAACCCCAGTTTGGACCAATTCATGGTGGAGGGAGCCTCTAAACAGCCCAGTTTGGACCAATTCATGGTGGAGGGAGCCTCTAACCAGCAGAGTTGTGGGAAAGCAGGGTGGAGGGAGCCTCTAACCAGCAGAGTTGGGGGAAATCAGGGTGGAGGGAGCCTCTAACCAGCAGAGTTGGGGGAAATCAGGGTGGAGGGAGCCTAGTATTAGCAGAATTGTGCAACGCTTATGGTGGATGAGTATGAGGATGCGGAGGAATTGGAGAGGTTGAGTACAGACATGGAGTTTCATGTTGGGGTGCTTTACACAGGTGGGCACAAAAATGAAGGCTCTATCCAGTGGTGGTTCATTTTTATCAAAGTGAGCCGGTCGGCACTCTCAGCTGACAGACGGGTGCGCTTGTCAGTGATGATGCCACCGGCTGCACTGAACACCCTCTCAGATAGGACGCTGGCGGCAGGACAGGACAGCACCTCCAAGGCATATAGGGCAAGTTCAAGCCACAGGTCCAACTTCGACACCCAATACGTGTAGGGCGCAGAGGGGTCAGAGAGGACAGGGCTGTGGTCGGAAAGGTATTCCCGTAACATGCGCCTATACTTCTCACGCCTGGTGACACTAGGACCCTCCGTGGCGGCACTTTGGCGAGGGGGTGCCATCAAGGTGTCCCAGACCTTAGACAGTGTGCCCCTCGTTTGTGTGGACCGGTGAGAACTTGGTTGCCTACTGGAGGAACTGCCCTCCCTGCCGCCAACGTCACATGCTGGAAACATCTCCATCATATTCTGCACCAATTGCCTGTGGCAAGCATTGATGCAATTGGCCCTCCCCTCTACCGGAATAAAAGACGAGATGTTGTTTTTATACCGGGGGTCAAGGATAGCAAAGATCCAGTACTGGTTGTCCTCCATGATTTTGACAATACGCTTGTCGGTTGTAAAGCACCCCAACATGAACTCAGCCATGTCTGCCACAGTGTTAGTTGGCATGACTCCTCTGGCCCCACCGGAAAGTTCAATCTCCATTTCCTCCTCATCCTCCATGTCTACCCATCCGCGCTGCAACAATGGGACGATTCGAAGTTGCCCGGAAGCCTCCTGTATCACCATCACATCATCGGACAACTCTTCTTCCTCCTCCTCCTCCTCCTCCTCCTCCATTAAACGCGATGAAGCGGACAGATGTGTGGACCTACTCTCCAGCTGTGACGGATCGGATGCTATCCCTGACTCCTCTGTGTGATCTGAGTTATCCCTGATGTCAATCAGGGATTCTCTCAGAACACACAAGAGCGGGATTGTAAGGCTCACCATCGCATCCTCAGAGCTCACCCTCCTTGTGGACTCCTCAAAGACCCTTAGGATGTCACAAAGGTCTCTCATCCATGGCCACTCATGGATGTGAAACTGAGGCAGCTGACTTTGTGGCACCCTAGGGTTTTGTAGCTGGTATTCCATCAAAGGTCTCTGCTGCTCAACCACTCTATTCAACATCTGAAACGTTGAGTTCCAGCGTGTGGGGACGTCGCACAAAAGCCGGTGTTGTGGCACATGCAGGCGTTGCTGGAGAGATTTTAAGCTAGCAGCGGCTACTGTCGACTTGCGAAAGTGGGCGCACATGCGCCGCACTTTCACCAGTAGCTCTGGAACATTGGGGTAGCTCTTTAGGAAACGTTGCACCACTAGGTTGAAGACGTGGGCCAGGCATGGAACATGTTGGAGTCCGGCAAGCTCCAGAGCTGCTACCAGGTTCCGGCCGTTATCACAAACGACCATGCCTGGGCCCAGGTGCAGCGGCTCAAACCATATTGCCGTCTCATCGAGGAGGGCATCCCTCACCTCGGAGGCAGTGTGCTGTCTGTCCCCCAAGCTGATCAGCTTCAGCACAGCCTGCTGACGTCTACCAACGCCAGTGCTGCAACGTTTCCATCTCGTAGCTGGGGTCAATCTAACAGCGGAGGAGGAGGCGGTGGCGGAGGAGGAGGCGGTGGCGGAGGAGGAGGCGTGGAGGAGGAGGAGGAGGAGGGTGTTCTTCTCGTGTCCCTGCCAGGAATGTTAGGCGGGGAGACGAGGTACACCGGGCCAGTTTGGGAAGCAGTCCCAGCCTCAACTACATTCACCCAGTGTGCCGTCAGTGAAATGTAGCGTCCCTGTCCGCATGCACTTGTCCACGCGTCGGTGGTCAAGTGGACCTTTGTGCAAAGCGTCGAACTAAGGGCCCGCCTGATGTTGAGTGACACGTGCTGGTGCAAGGCGGGGACGGCACACCGGGAGAAGTAGTGACGGCTAGGGACGGCATAGCGAGGTGCCGCAGTTGCCATCAGGTCCAGGAAGGCGGGAGTTTCAACAAGCCGGAACGCCAACATCTCCTGGGCCAGCAGTTTAGCGATGATGGCGTTCAAGGCTTGCGCGTGTGGGTGGTTAGCAGTGTATTTCTGCCACCGCTCCAATGTCTGAGAGATGGTGGGTTGTTGTAAAGAAGCGCCTGATGGTGCCTTTGATGGTGCAGGAGAAGGAGATAAGACAGGAACAGGGGAGGATGAGGAAGAAGTCAACAAAGTGGCGGAGGCAGATGAAGTGGTGTCCTGGCTCGTCCTCTGGAGTGCATCGCCAGCACAGTCAGCAGTGGCAGTGGCAGAGGCAGAGGCAGTGGCATGAACGGCAGGCGGCCTTTGTCCCGCCGTTGCTGCCTGCCACTGATTCCAGTGCTTGGATTCCAAATGACGGCGCATTGAAGTGGTGGACAGGTTGCTCTTCTCAGAGCCCCTAATCAATTTCGAGAGGCAAATTGTGCAGACAACACTATATCTGTCCTCGGCGCATTCCTTGAAAAAACTCCACACCTTCGAGAAACGTGCCCTCGAGGTGGGAGTTTTTCGGGGCTGGGTACGAACTGGAACATCTTGGGAGATTCCGGGTGTGGCCTGGCTTCGCCTAAGCTGCTGACCTCTGCCTCTAGCTACCCTTTTTGGTGCTGCACCTGCCTCAACATCCACACTACTTTCTCCGCTTGACATCCCCCCTGTCCAGGTCGGGTCAGTGTCCTCATCATCCACCACTTCCTCTTCCAACTCCTGTCTCATCTCCTCCTCCCGCACAATGTGCCGTCAACTGGATGCCCTGACGGCAACTGCGTCACATCATCGTCGATGAGGGTGGGTTGCTGGTCATCCACCACCAAATCGAACGGAGATGGAGGAGACTCTATTGTTTGAGCATCTGGACACAGATGCTCCTCTGTTAGGTTCGTGGAATCGTGACGTGGAGGGGCAGGTTGAGGGACAATGAAAGGAGCGGAGAACAGCTCTGGGAAGCAGGGACAGTTGGGGTTATTGTTCTGTGAAGCTTGGCAATTTTGGGAGGAAGGAGGACAAGACTGTTGGGTAATAGGAGGAGAGGAGGCAGAGTCTGACTGGCTGCTGGACAATGTGCTGTAAGCGTTCTCTGACAGCCATTGCTAGACCTGTTCCTGGTTCTCGGGCCTACTAAGGTTTGTACCCTGCAGTTTAGTTAATGTGGCAAGCAACCCTGGCACTGTGGAGTGGCGCAATGCTTGCTGCCCCACAGGAGTAGGCACGGGACGCCCTGTGGCTTCACTGCTACCTTGCTCCCCAGAACCATTCCCCGACCTCGCCCACGGCCTCGTCCACGTCCCTTTCCGGGAGCCTTGCGCATTTTGAATTCCCAGTTAGAAATTGCCACTATATACCAGTAGCAAAAATTGTGGGTGCACGTAACCCCAATATATTCTTTGAATTACCAGTCAGAAACTGGCACTATATGGCAGTAGCAAGAAATGAGGGTATTTGTAACCCCAATATATTCTTTGAATTCCCAGTCAGACAATGGCACTATATATTAGTAGCAAGAAATGAGGGTATTTATAACCCCAATATATTCTTTGAATTCCCAGTCAGACAATGGCACTATATACCAGTAGCAAAAATTGTGGGTGCACGTAACCCCAATATATTCTTTGAATTACCAGTCAGAAACTGGCACTATATGGCAGTAGCAAGAAATGAGGGTATTTGTAACCCCAATATATTCTTTGAATTCCCAGTCAGACAATGGCACTATATACCAGTAGCAAAAATTGTGGGTGCACGTAACCCCAATATATTCTTTGAATTACCAGTCAGAAACTGGCACTATATGGCAGTAGCAAGAAATGAGGGTATTTGTAACCCCAATATATTCTTTGAATTCCCAGTCAGACAATGGCACTATATACCAGTAGCAAGAAATGAGGGTATTTATAACCCCAATATATTCTTTGAATTCCCAGTCAGACAATGGCACTATATACCAGTAGCAAGAAATGAGGGTATTTGTAACCCCAATATATTCTTTGAATTCCCAGTCAGACAATGGCACTATATACCAGTAGCAAGAAATGAGGGTATTTATAACCCCAATATATTCTTTGAATTCCCAGTCAGACAATGGCACTATATACCAGTAGCAAGAAATGAGGGTATTTGTAACCCCAATATATTCTTTGAATTCCCAGTCAGACAATGGCACTATATACCAGTAGCAAGAAATGAGGGTATTTATAACCCCAATATATTCTTTGAATTCCCAGTCAGACAATGGCACTATATACCAGTAGCAAGAAATGAGGGTATTTATAACCCCAATATATTCTTTGAATTCCCAGTCAGACAAAGGCACTATATACCAGTAGCAAGAAATGAGGGTATTTGTAACCCCACTATATATTCTTTGAATTCCCAGTCGGACAATGGCACTATATACCAGTAGCAAGAAATGAGGGTATTTGTAACCCCAATATATTCTTTGAATTCCCAGTCAGACAATGGCACTATATACCAGTAGCAAAAATTGTGGGTGCACGTAACCCCAATATATTCTTTGAATTACCAGTCAGAAACTGGCACTATATGGCAGTAGCAAGAAATGAGGGCATTTGTAACCCCAATATATTCTTTGAATTCCCAGTCAGACAATGGTACTATATACCAGTAGCAGGAAATGAGGGTATTTGTAACCCCAATATATTCTTTGAATTCCCAGTCAGACAATGGCACTATATACCAGTAGCAAAAATTGTGGGTGCACGTAACCCCAATATATTCTTTGAATTACCAGTCAGAAACTGGCACTATATACCAGTAGCAAGAAACGAGGGTATTTGTAACCCCAATATATTCTTTGAATTCCCAGTCAGACAATGGCACTATATACCAGTAGCAAGAAATTTGGGTATTTATAACCTCAATATATTCTTTGAATTCCCAGTCAGACAATGGCACTATATACCAGTAGCAAAAATAGTGGGTGTATATAGCCCCAATTCTATTGCTAGGGGACTTGCAGGGTATTTCTGGGGTGAAGGTGGGGGGGCACACCGTTGGAACGGGGATTTGGGGTGTATATATGGGGTATACGGGAATACACTGTCAGTGTATTCCATTCAGGATCCTGGGAAAGCTGGGTTGCGGCGATTGAGCCCGTCAGTGCCACGTTACACTGACAAGCTTCTCCCTGGAATTTAGCTCTTATAAGAGCTGTTGGTTGTCTTCTCCTTCCTATCCTAGCCTGTCCCTGCCTACCCAGAATCTAAGCCCTAGCTAGCTGGACGGAAACCTCCGTCCTCGGTGAATTGCAAGCTCAGAATGATGCGAACCTGGGCGGCGCTGTTCTTTTAAATTAGAGGTCACATGTTTTCGGCAGCCAATGGGTTTTGCCTACTTTTTTCAACGTCACCTACCCTGCGCTGTTATTGGAGCAAAAAAGGCGCCAGGGAAGGTGGGAGGGGTATCGAGTAATGGCGCACTTTACCACGCGGTGTTCGATTCGATCATGCCGAACAGCCTAATATCCGATCGAACATGAGTTCGATAGAACACTGTTCGCTCATCTCTATTATGTTAATCCTCACACACCTGACATCGGCAGAGAGGAAAGTCCTCCTTATAGTCTATGAGGTCGAGGGTAACCACTTTGTAAGCACTAGAGATGAGCGAGTAGTGTTCAATCGAGTAGGTGTTCGTTCGAATACTACGGTATTCGATATACTCTTACTTGATCGAACACTACTAGCTGTTCGAAGTTTAAGGTTCCATGCAGAACCAGCGTTGATTGGCAGAATGCTATACATTCTGCCAATCAATGCCGGTTCTTCTCTTACCTTTAGAAGTCTTCTCCGTGCAGTGTCCCCGCGGCGTCTTCTGGATGGAATTCACTCTGCCTAGGCATCCGGCCTAGACAGAGCCGACTGCGCATGCGCGGGCATGCCCTCGCATGCACAGTCGGCTCTGCTCAGGTGTCGGGCCAATGCCCTGATGCCTAGGCAGAGTGTATTCCGGCCGGAACATGCTGCGGGGGTGCTGGGAGAAGACTTCAAGGGGAATCCAGCCCGACCGTCACTCGTGGACTTGGTAAGTATAATTTTATCGAATTTTGCGTACCCCTGAAATGAGCATTTCCCCCCATAGACTATAATGGGGTTCGAAATCCGTTCAAACAGCCAAACAGTGTGCGGCTGTTCGAATTGGATTTCGAACCTCGGACATTTTAGTGTTCGCTCATCTCTAGTAAGCACACAAGCTCTCCTTTTTTGGGTCCTCTTGTGGTCCCAAAGGAAAAAGACCCAAACTCTAGTGTGAATCTGGTGTAAAATGTAGAAAGTTAAGAATGCAAAGAGGGATAAACTGTTACTGGTTTAAGGCTAAAATGTGTAAGATCACTAAAGGGTTAAAATACAGTAATACTCTAAATTTAGAGATGGGAGAACCTCAAGTCTTTTTTTTAGAAATATTGTGGCGTTTTCGCTTTCTGGATTGTCACAAACTGGAAGTTGTAATATTATACTCTGGGGCCTCTTCAAATCCCTGAGTAGAATAATTAAAGGCCCACACCTCTCCTCAAGTTCCCTAGGGCGTAATAAGCTTGTAAGTGGCACACCTATCATATCCTCTTCAATCTCCGTCCAGCGCCAATTAGAGGATTCATCCCACCAGGTTCTAAGCTGCTCTAAGACTGTGGCCATATAGTACCTCTTGACATCTGGGACCCCAGCCCCTCCCTTAGTCCAGGGTCTGGACATGACTTGGAAGCGGACCCTAGATCTTTTGCCCTCCCAAATAAAATGAGACAAAATGCGTTGGAGCTTGGTTAGATAGGAGTTGGGAATAGGAATAATCACTGTACAAAACAGATATAGGATTATGGGCAACACCATCATCTTGACAATAGTGATTCTGCTTGCCCAGGAGAGCATGGGTTTTGAGAAGGCGGTCAGGAGGGAAGACACCTTAGACAGGAGGGGAATATAATTTGCGGAGAATAAGCTGGAACTAGGTGAAGTCAGAGAGATACCCAAATAAGTGATGCAGTCGTCCTTCCACTAGTAGGGAAAAGTAGTACTCAGGTCAGCTCGTAGAGTGGGAGGGATAATAATAGGGATGATTTAGGATTTGGAGGGATTTACTTTGTGGTAGGAGATTTTCCCAAATTTATCAAGGACATTTGTAGCGGCACGCAAGGAGAGGTCAGGATGCGTCAGGGAGAGAATGACATCATCGGCATAGAGGTCTATTTTGTGCTGATGACGGCCAACTGAGATGCCTGTAATTTCCTCCTCAGTTCTAATGCATTCCGCCAGGGGCTCCATTACTAATGTGAATATGATGGGAGAGAGGGGACAACCTTGGTGGGTTCCGTTAGATATTAAAAAAAAAATCGACATGAAGCCCAAGGATAGCACACACGCAGACGGACAGGAGTACAGAGCTAATATAGCAGTTTTGAAAACCGGGCTCATCCCAAATTTATCCAAAAGTCGGTCAAGATAGCTCCAGTGAACTCTGTCAAATGCTTTTTCGGCATCTAAGGCTAGGAGAAAGGACGGAACTCCATCCCGCTCTGCTTTTTGTATAAGGTTAATAAACCTGCGTGTGCCATCTGGGGCCTGCCTGCCAAGGACGGAGCCCACCTGGTCCGGTTTAATCAGGCGGGGAGAAGTTGCAACAACCTCTCAGCTAGTATCTTAGCATATAATTTAACATCAACATTTAGAAATGAGATGGGCCTAAAATTTGCGGGTACAGTAGGAGATTTGCCCAGTTTTGGGAGAGTTAAAACAGTAGCGGACAACATTTCAGCTGGGATTTGCTGGTCCTTCGCAGCCTTCCTAAACACCTGCAAAAGATAGGGAGATAGGACCTCTGAAAAATCTTTTATAGTAAATCCCATCAGGGCCAGGAGATTTCTGTGGTTTCAGCGAGAATATAGCTCCATGATTCTCCAGTCGGGAGATGGGAGTGGCCAACGATTGGGCCTGCACAGGGGAAAGGCAGGGGAGGGACACTGAGTTTAAAAACTTATCAATCTCCTGTATAGTAGGTTTGTACGTTCCCGGGTCTTCCCTGAGATTATATAGGGAATTGTAGTAGGAGCGAAATTGATTAGCGATTAAGCGTGGGTCGATAACCTTCTCACCTCTAGCATTCAGTAGGTAAGCTATACGTGACTTAGGTTGGGCCTGTTTAATCTTACGAGCTAAAAAAGCACTAGCTATGCTATTATGGACATATGCCTGACATTGAAACCTTTTAAAGGCGAGGTCGTCTTGGTGGGCCAACAGGCCCTGCAGACGCAACTGACATTTCCTGATTTCAGCAGAGACAGTAGGGGTGGGATTCAGCTTGTTAATTGAAGATAAGGAGGACAGGGAGCGGAACAGCCTGTCCGCCTCCTCCGAGCGGTCTTTCTTAGCTCTGGCGCAGGCCTGGATAAGGATCCCAGGCATGTATGCCTTATGGGCATTCCAGAGGGTATGCGGGGCTTTGACAGTAGGGCCGTTGATAGAAAAATATTCTACAGGAGCCTCGTGGAGGCAGGTGCCATGAGAGGGGTGGTCCAAAATATACTCGTTCAGGCGCCATTGGGAGGGGAGGGCTGTGGAAAACTTTTCACGAAGGGATAGAGATACAGGGGCATGATCTGTCCAAGTGATAGTTCCAATATGAGACGATTCCGTCTGCATCAGCCCAATTTTATCAGTCAGGAAGAAATCGATTCTAGAGTAGGTGGCGGAGGAAGATGAAAAAAAACTATAGCTTCTCTCGCTTCCGTGTTGGCATCTCCACACATCGTATAGCTCCTGATCTAAAAGGGAGGGAGATAATATGGGGGAAGACCTACGAGGATTGGAGGAGTCTAAGTGGTTATCAACTAGACAAAGTCCCCCCCAATAATTAACATGCCAGTAGCAAAGGACCGGATTTTGGCAAGTAGTGATTTCCAATAAGATGCCTGAGAGCGGTTGGGAAAATATACAGTGACCAGAGTGTATTTAACATTGTTAATTGTACAGTTAAGGCCTAAGTAGCGGCCTTTGGAGTCCGATAACATAGATTCAAGTGAGAAGGCGACCGAGTCACGTACAGCAACCAATACTCCTTTGCGTTTAGTCGCACATGAGGCTTTAAAAATATGGGGAAATGCTGGATTAGTAAAATTGGGGCTTTTTCGGAGTGGAAGTGTGTCATCTGTAACATAAGGACATCGCACCGGAGATGGCGCACTTCCCTCCAGACCAAGCTCCTTTTATATGGGCTATTCAGGCCTCTGACATTCAGGGAGGAAACGAGAAGGACCATCTTAGAGAATCATGAGAGGTATAGCAAGGTGTGGGCAGTATGGGCAAACTTAAGAGAGCATAAGAGCTACACAAGGTTACATAATTAAACCAGAGGATACACCAAGTAATCGACAGAAACAAATAATATGAACCAAACATCATAGTGTAAAAATACACCGGATAACCTGTTATTAAGGGGGGAAGAGAAAGTGTTAAACAGCCTATCACTTAATAAGAGTTAACTATAGCATATAACAGGCAGCTCGCCCTAGGTTACAAGCATACTAGATTGTAAAGTATACATGTCCACCTCCGTGAGGAGTGGGAAAGGGTCTCTGATGTAGAGGGGGATGAGTCCCCAGAGGTCAGGTGCCATTTGTGCAGGAGTGACATCCCTGCATCTGTCGTTGGAATAGAATGAATAACACCGTTGTGGGAGACCAATAGCTTAGTAGGGAAGCCCCAGCGATATCTTATGCCCCGCTCTTGAAGGATCTTGGTAACAGGTGCCAGATTGCGCCGTGCTTGCATAGTGGCAGCAGACAGGTCTGGGTATAGGGAAATAGCTGCGAAGGGTGCAGGAAAGGTGCCACACTTCCGGGCTTCTGTAAGAATGGAATATTTGATGTAACAAAAGTGGACTCTGGTCAGAACGTCTCTGGGGGCTTTGGCAGGGGCCAAACAAGCTTTGGGGATGCGGTGAGCTCTATCCAGAGTGAGGTCCAGTTCAGTGAGGTGAGGCAACACCTTCTTGAACAGGTGTTTAATATAAGCCAGCAAGTCCTCGGAAGCAATGTCCTCCGGGATCCCACTTAACTTGATGTTTTTACACCTTGAACGATCTTCAGAGTCAGCCACTTTAATTTTTAACCAACGAACCTCTGCTTCAAGTGTATTGTGAGCATCAACCAGTTTGTTGTGTTCACAGAAAACTCTTCCATTTTGCGCTCAACATGGTCGGTGCGTTCCCCTAAGGCATCAATATTCTGTTGCAATTTACCCACCAGGGGAGTGACACTTTTATTGATTCCAGACTGTAAAAGCATTAACATCCCTTTTAGTGTATTGCAGGTGACCGGGTCCGAAGACGCTGGGAAGTCTATGATGTCAGAATGTTCAAGAAGGGAAGCAGCTTCAGATGGAGGAGCAGCCGCGTGACTAGGCCTTTGCTAGTTAGCGATCCCTGAGGGGACATGCTTGGGCCTCTCTTACCTCCATCCATCAGTGGACGTGGAGGATTAGCAAGGTGATTATCCCACGCATCCGGATGAGAAATCTCTTGGGGCGATGGTACGGGCTCGTTAGGGGAGCGGGAGGCACTATCACACAAGGGTGGCTGACCCGCTGGAGCCTGGGAGAAGAATTCAGATAGCTTCCTAGGCACCAAAGAAGAATGCTTCTTCCTGGTCATGTTAACAACATCAGATGATGGCAGGCAGGAATAAACAATCTCTGAATATTAGTGTGCAGACCATTAACGGGTGGGACCCACAAATGAGTAAAGGAATGTCAGACCTTGACGTGCATTGAGAATGACTGGAGATAACAAAACATTCAATGGGCCAGCTGTGAGCCACAATAGGCGAGACTGCCGTTGAGTTACTTCACCATGTTACCAGGTCATTTGCTCATATCAGAGAAATAGGAATAGGCCGTCTAAGCATCAGGTAGGGAGTTTTGGATAAACCTACAGGCTCAACCAAACAGTCCAGCTGACGTTAGCGTAAGGGCTCGGCACTCACATACAACTTATCCCAACAGGTACCAGGATGTGGGAAACAGTTCCAGCTAAGGGGAAAGGCAAGGAGCTGATGATATAATAGCAAAATATCTCCTATAACTTGGGGCCACACAGTGGCTCAGTAGTTAGCACTGCAGTCTTGTAGTACTGGAGTCCTGGTGTTCAAATCCCGCCAAGGGCAAAGAAGAAGAAGCTGCACACAGATGAAAGGGACCAGAATCTCATAAAAAACAAAAACCCGGACCAAAGAAAATTTATCAAAAAATATATAAATTTTATTAATCTAAAAATCTACAAACATATAAACATAAATAATCATAAATGGAGGAGCTGAAGTGTCCACACCAAATGAGCAGGTAAGAATGTGGCATGTAAAAATGTACTAAATCAGCTGAAGTGCCAAACATACCAAAACAGCAAATATATAAAACCCCATATACATATAAAGAAGAGTGAACAACAAATGCCTGAGTGAATGTGAGAGTAAGGTAATGAATATCACATAACTGCAACGTGCAACTCTAAATGGAAGAAGTGAATAAACACTGAGGTAAGATATAAATTACTGTGAAACCCAATAAATACCGAACGTAAGATAATAAAGGTATGCATGGAACTCCCTGTAAAGCTGTTACCTATACCACATACACCAGAATCTCAGTAGAGGGAGGGTGGGGAGTCCCCTTAATGGTTGTGGGAATGGGAATATCTTGATTTTTCTGATTTCTTCCAAAATTCTAGAGTTCTAAAGTCAGTGCAGAATAAGTAGCTCAGCCCCACAATATACTTCTATCCTAATGTAACTATTTTCTTTCCTTCCCAGATACAAGCCAAACAGAAATACAATCTAGTCTAACTTCATTATGTTATTACATTTCTGTTTCATTTCCCTTGATGAGAAGATTTATATTCCATTCCTTATAATCGGGTCTCTGTCTCCTCCGGAGCTTTGGGGTAACAACATTTTGTCTTCATCAGGAGAACCATATTGGAGACCTGACTCCGCAGTTTCCCTGTCACATAGATCAGATACATGGAATGGAGGGTTGGGAAAAGCTGCCAAAAAAAGTAATAACCGAAAAAGCCAAATACAGCGTAACAATATGGGAAAGCTTGTCCAAATATAGTAAATAATGAAGAGCAAAAAAGGGAAAATCCGGTGAACTTGATGGTCTTATAGTAAATATCCAGAGCACTTGTTCCATTGCTTTTGGACTTCATTTGACTTATGTGATAGTAAAGATAGAAGATAAGAATAACAGATGAAATAAAGTAAATGAGGAAGGGTCCGATAGATAAAACGATTAATTCTGAATTATACATGCCAGTACCAACATTACCATATATCTCTTGGGTTAAGTTCTGAGAATTTCTTGAAAAATCTATTATCAGCATGAAACTATTACAGAAAGCGTAGATGACGGACATCACCAGTATAGCCATGATCAGGTGGGAGACTCTCTTTAACACAAAAGTCTTCAACCTTAAGAAGAAGACATTGTGCAAGGTGAAGAACTGCAAACAGAAGACAACAGAGAGCAAAGTGGACAACCAGGTGTTGGAGTAGGAAGAAGTAAGCACAAGAAACCTAACACATTCAACAAACATGTTAGTTGTTGTAGGAAAGTAAGTATCTGACATGACATTCAGCAGACATACACTCTGGAATATCATCCTGGTGATCCCGAGGGAGGTGATGACTTGGTCGGTCTTGGACACCGGTCTTCCTTTCTTCCACTCACAGATGGTCACAGCTACAATAAACACATTGATAAGAAATCCAGCCAGGAAGGTAAGTCCTGCTGCCACCACCAGAACTTGGTATTGTATGGTTGGAGATGAAGAGACATCCATTGCTCTATCAGTTCAGTGAGCTGTTCTCATAGAAGCTTACACCGGACACTGCTGAGCTGACAACTGGCCGCTGATATTATAATGTGAAACACAAGTAGAGATGGAAAATGCAATTAATTCTGGAGGTACAAATTTTACTAAGCCTGACAGAGTTTACTCAAATGAGAAAATGTGATATCATCATGAGTTTTTCCAATAACAAATTCAGCTCTGATACTATATGTGTGTACTGCCCCCTGCTGGTCTAGTCATGTGCATACACAACTTTCTGGAATACAATGGTCAAGCAGATGGGATTTCAGGTCTGCAGACTAATGATGACACTTTCCTATGTTTTCCATCTAACAGGGTAAATATTGGGTTTGTTACCCTATTCCTATATGTAAATGCTCTCATCAGAGTTGTGTGTTGGTTCCCGTCAGCCACCATCTTATCACTATATTACATTCTCATTCAGGTCCAGCCTGTCCTTATCTCCAGGATGTATTTTCTCCACCAGTCCTAACATTAGTCTTGTTCTTTGTGCTCACAGTCACAATGTCCTCTCTTTCCCTCCAGGTATGATTGACCCCTTTACCACATTAGACCATCAGTGATGCTTATATTATCCCTTTACTGTCTTAGCCCACCAAGTATGGCTTTAAAGGGATCCTATCTTTTGAGCACATTTTTTTTCTCCATAACATGTCAGAATAGCTGTAAGGGAATTGCTAAGACAGCAATTCCCAGAACGGTTAAACCCTGGGAGGGGCACAAGAGACAGTGAGCCCTAAGCTGAAGCCCCCCTCTTTCCCTTCCTATTGCCAGACCCTATCCTAGGTAATAGGCGACAACCACGAGGACAAACCCTCCCTGAATACGTGAAACACAAAACGCAGACAAGACGAACAACAACAAAGAGAGGTCAGGTAGCCAGGGTTCGGTAACAGGAGAGTGATGCAGTGCCAAATAGGAGTAAAGAGAATAGTCAATGAGAAAAGCCAAAGGTCAAGTATAATAGTATAAGCAAACAGGGACAGTAAGAGCAGGTATGCGCACGGCAATAACAAGCACTGGTGTGAATGGGAACCAAGGCTAAATAGGGAGGAAGAACCCGCCCATGGAGTTCACAGGAAGGCAGGCTGTCAATCAAAGGGCAAGGCCAGATTAACCACTTAATGGACAGAGGCAACCTTGGCAGAAGACGGGTGTGGTGCAAATCCAATTAAGGACTAGAGCCGTGTTCACACAGTGCAACTAAAAACTTTAAGCAGATTCTCAAACTGCACACGCCTCCTGCGCCGCAGCACACGAGCAGAGGGTGGCGCAGAGGCCTGAACAGGCAGAGATGTTACAATAGCCTTAAGAAAGGCTATTTGTCTCCTATTTTACCTTGTCTTCTCCACGCCGCCGTTCGCCTGCAATCCCGGATTTATCTCGGTATGTAAATGAGCTCTCTCGCAGCACTGGGGGCATCCCCAATGCTGCCAGAGAACTCTCCAGCGCTGCCTCCATCCTCTTCGAATTAAACCAAAAGTTTAAACAAAAAGACAGATGTAACCCTTGCCAATTTATCTGATGATTCATTATTCTTTTTATTATTACTGTCTTGGTAGTTCCTGTCTGATAGACGTATTCCATTACTAAAGTAGAGCTTAGTGTAAATCACTTAACAGCAGAACCCTAACCCTCCATTATTACCCCTTTACCCACAACCATCAGGGGTACCAGGAAGAGCAGGTTCAGTCCAGTATCCGACAATCTTGTAATGAGCAAGAAGTGGGGTAACCATCACTGTTATTAGGCAGGGAAAGCCCCAAAATCATTCAATATAAGTTCAATATATATATATCTTGGGGAGGTGCTGCAAAATAATAAAAGGTCATATTCAATCTCTTTTATCTCTCCTGGGCTCCCTTGTGGTGTCCGGTGTTTTTACCTCCTCTGTCTTCCAACTTCTTAAGGTTTCTTGGGTAACATTCTTGGCCTGGGGAAACCTGTGATTAGGCCTTATTGACACGTGAGGTGTGCTGACATCATAAGGCCAGGTTCACATTTGCAAATGGATTATCATTCAAGGAGTCCATTTGGGGACCCCCTTACCTTAGGATACCTGCAAATCCCAAAGACTATTATGGCGTCCATGTGGCTTCTGCTCAGTTTTCCACACGAAAACTGCATAGAAAAAAATGCTGCTTGCCGGGCTTTTCTCTCCGCATTTTTTACGCGGAGAAGGGAATGGAATGACCTAAATGTAGATGTGAACTGGGCCTGAGACAGATTAAAGTTTGATTATCTCCTTTCCAATTTTCCTTAAGTTCTTATTCTTCCACATTTAACATTGAAAAGTAGCTAAAAAGATATCTGAATTTCTACAAATAAATCTGAATCTTAATGAAACATCACATAACTTAGGTTGGAAGGATTATAGAATTTCCATATTTTTTAGGAGGTTTTCATGCTTAAAATCCAATGCTTAGCTTAGGGTTTTGGTATACTGGTGAGCATATTAAATATAGAGGTCGGCAAATCTCACGCGATTTGCTTTGACAAAGAATTGTGAGGTTTGGGTCTTTGGGTCATTTTTGACCAAACTGGTTTGGCACAAACTGGAAGTGCTATTATTATACTGGGCGGTCTCCACAAAACCCTGGGTATAATGATTGGGGATTTAGTGGCGGTGAATAAACCCCTCCCCTGGACATCCTTGTGGCATCTGGTAGTCACCTGTTGTCCTCTTCAAGCCTCCTCTAGCCTTTGTCTAATGTCACGTACCCTGGGGTCACCATTGAGGCCTATCATTGAGCCTCAGCATTCACATGGGGCATGCCAGCACCATAACACCATGAACCAACTACAGGTCTCAGCAGTGTCCTCAGAGCCTCGGGAAGATGCCAAAAGAAAACATGGGAGGGCTGATGGATGCCACCAAATACCACAAGAATACCCAGGAAAGGTGTTATAAGGTGGGTATAACTGTTTTTATCTTTACTCACATCTCCTGGGTCTCCCTTTATCATAATCAGAGGTTTTAAGAGACCACACAGTATTTTGTAGGTGACTTACCCAAAGAAGTTTTGGTTGAGCCTAAATTTTTGGGGAAATTTAGTTGAATCCTGTTTGATTCAAATTGGTTCACTCATTCTTAGATAGATTGATAAAGACGCTTTTGTAAAGTTGATGCTTCTGTACTTTACCTGCACCAATATTGCAGAGCTCTTATGGTGTTCAAGTTCAGCAGAGAGCTTGATAACTAGTACCAGAATATTGTCCCTGTTCAGACACTGAAATGTTGTACAATAACACCACAAAGTCTCAAGGTCAACCAAGGTAAGACTTTATTGAAGTCAAGAACAACAAGTCCTTTTATGTGACTACAAGAAGTAGAGAAATACAAAGGACTGGGGCACTCCCAGACACAACACATCACACATAGTAACAGCATCAGGACCGGCCAATTGTCTCTATAGTCTTTATTCTGTCCTATATGTCTCTCTATTTCTAAAAAAGTTTCTTTATATTTTTCTAATGAGATACATTTCATTCATTTCCATACAATATTGTGCATTTTAACATATATATATATATACACACTCACCGGCCACTTTATTAGGTACACCATGCTAGTAACGGGTTGGACCCCCTTTTGCCTTCAGAACTGCCTCAATTCTTCGTGGCATAGATACAACAAGGTGCTGGAAGCATTCCTCAGAGATTTTGGTCCATATTGACATGATGGCATCACACAGTTGCCGCAGATTTGTCGGCTGCACATCCATGATGCGAATCTCCCGTTCCACCACATCCCAAAGATGCTCCTCTATTGGATTGAGATCTGGTGACTGTGGAGGCCATTGGAGTACAGTGAACTCATTGTCATGTTCAAGAAACCAGTCTGAGATGATTCCAGCTTTATGACATGGCATTGCATTATCCTGCTGAAAGTAGCCATCAGATGTTGGGTACATTGTGGTCATAAAGGGATGGACATGGTCAGCAACAATACTCAGGTAGGCTTTGGCGTTGCAACGATGCTCAATTGGTACCAAGGGGCCCAAAGAGTGCCAAGAAAATATTCCCCACACCATGACACCACCACCACCAGCCTGAACCGTTGATACAAGGCAGGATGGATCCATGCTTTCATGTTGTTGACGCCAAATTCTGACCCTACCATCCGAATGTCGCAGCAGAAATCGAGACTCATCAGACCAGGCAACGTTTTTCCAATCTTCAATTGTCCAATTTCGATGAGCTTGTGCAAATTGTAGCCTCAGTTTCCTGTTCTTAGCTGAAAGGAGTGGCACCCGGTGTGGTCTTCTGCTGCTGTAGCCCATCTGTAGCCTCAAAGTTCGACGTACTGTGCGTTCAGAGATGCTCTTCTGGCTACCTTGGTTGTAACGGGTGGCTATTTGAGTCACTGTTGCCTTTCTATCAGCTGGAACCAGTCTGGCCATTCTCCTCTGACCTCTGGCATCAACAACGCATTTCCGCCCACAGAACTGCCGCTCACTGGATGTTTTTTCTTTTTCGGACCATTCTCTGTAAACCCTAGAGATGGTTGTGCGTGAAAATCCCAGTAGATCAGCAGTTTCTGAAATACTCAGACCAGCCCTTCTGGCACCAACAACCATGCCACGTTCAAAGGCACTCAAATCACCTTTCTTCCCCATACTGATGCTCGGTTTGAACTGCAGGAGATTGTCTTGACCATGTCTACATGCCGAAATGCACTGAGTTGCCGCCATGTGATTGGCTGATTAGAAATTAAGTGTTAACGAGCAGTTGGACAGGTGTACCAAATAAAGTGGCCGGTGAGTATATATATGAATATTCAAGCCTTGAATGCAACAATACTTCTATCCTAATGTAACTACTTTCTTTCCTACCCAGATACAAACCAAACAGAAATACAATCTAGTCTAACTTCATTATGTTATTACATTTCTGTTTCATTTCCCTTGATGAGAAGATTTATATTCCATTCCTTATAATCGGGTCTCCGTCTCCTCCGGAGCTTTGAGGTAACAACATTTTGTCTTCATCAGGAGAACCATATTGGAGACCTGACTCCGCAGTTTCACTGTCACATAGATCAGATACATGGAATGGAGGGTTGGAAAAAGCTGCCAAAAAAAGTAATACTCCAAAATGCCAAATACATCATAACAGTACCCGGGAGCTTGTGCAAAAATAATAAATACAGTGGAGCAAAAAAGGGAGAATCCGGTGAACTTGATGGTCTTATAGTAAGTATCCAGACGACTTGTTCCATTGCTTTGGGATTTCATTCGACTTATGTGATGGTAAAGATAGAAGATGAGCAGGACTGAGGAAATAAAGTAAAGGAGGAAGGGTCCGGTGGTCAAAAATATGAGGTCTGAATACCACAAACTGAGAACAACATCATTGTATATCTTGTGGGTTGAGTTTTGAGATATTGTTACATAAGGTATCATCAACATCATGAAACTATTACAGAAGGCGTAGATGACGGACACCACCAGTACAGCCATGATCAGGTGGGAGACTCTCTTTAACACAAAGTTCTTCAGCCTTAAGAAGAAGACATTGTGCAAGGTGAAGATCTGCAAACAGAAGACAACGGAGAGCAAAGTGGACAACCAGGTGTTGGAGTAGGAAGAAGTAAACCCAAGAAACAAAACACACAGAAAGACGAAGATACTCAGTCCAGGAAAGTAAGTATATATAATGATAAGCAGCAGGCATACACCCTGGAATATCATCCTGGTGACCCCGAGGGAGGTGATGACTTGGTCGGTCTTGGACACCGGTCTTCCTTTCTTCCACTCACAGATGGTCACAGCTACAATAAACACATTGATAAGAAATCCAGCCAGGAAGGTAAGTCCTGCTGCCACCACCAGAACTTGGTATTGTATGGTTGGAGATGAAGAGACATCCATTGCTCTATCAGTTCAGTGAGCTGTTCTCATAGAAGCTTACACCGGACACTGCTGAGCTGACAACTGGCCACTGATATTATAATGTGCAAATACAAGGAGAGATGGAAAATGACGGCAGATATTGATATCTATACAAATAATCCCGGAGGTAAAAATTTTACTAAGCAGGACGGAGTTTGCAAAACCTCAAAAGAGAACTTTTCATATCATCGTGAGTTTTTCAATAACAAATTCAGCTCTGAAACTACATGCCTGTACTGCCCCCTGCTGGCCTAGTCATGTGCTTGGCAATTTCCTGCAATGCAATGAGTAAACAGTTGGAGTTTTTAGGTCTGTAACACAAAGGATGACACTTTCCTATGTTTTCCTTTACACGAGATAAACTTTTAGTTGCTTCCCTATATTTGCATGTAGATCCCCTGACCAAAATAATTACTTTTTAGTAACTAGAAACCGGCAACATAAAAGGGGAGGGGGGGGGTCACATATATTTCTATCAGCACCAATCACAGTGGATAAGTTTTAAGGCAAACATGATATGGAAGGCACTTGAGACTGTCTGATTGGTTACTGGCATTGTTATATGGGATATTTAATTCACACCTCAAACATCTTCCCCTGATGACGCCTGTGTGCTGAAACACCAGTCAGGGGGCATTCATCTTACTAGTCGGTGAAGTGACTAAATGTCTGATATTGTACCCCGGTCTATTTGTGCCCATGCCCCTTTTGGTTCATTATGCTGATTCATGTGTATCTATAGCCTGGCATTCTTACCTTACATTTATTGTATTTGCTACTTTAGCGATACTTACCTTTATTATTATGTTAGGTTTAGTCATGGGTATATATATATCCTATTAATATTATAAAGGTGAATGTTTGTGAGTTTGTGGGTTTGTGTGTTTGGATGTTTGTTCCTCAATCACAGCCAAACGGCTGAATGGATTTGGGTGAAATTTCACACACACCTACATATTTCCCACAAAAGTGGAATAGGCTACTTTAAATGTGGGTCACTCACCCCAAATCACCACTGTCAGCCTCCAAACACCCCTCGGGGCTCGGCTGTACAAGCATTTTACCAGCGCTTGTCTGTCCACGCTCCTCCTATTGGTGCCCCCCCCCCTTCTGTATTTAGTTTTGTTTCTCTTCCTTCCCCCCCCCCGCCTTTTATTTCTCTATTTTTCCCCATCTCAATTCATGTTTCCAGACCATGGGTTCCCCCGACTTCATCATTTGCTATACGTCATCCTATGGAATTTATGAATGTATATATTTTTCATTTTATTTATTTATTTATTTTCTCTCACCTCAAGTCAGTACTCAACATGCATAGCTTACCATCCCCTCCTTACAAATCTAGCACCCCATATTTTTATGTGTCAAAGTAATAATCTCATCCAATAAATTTTATCCAATAAATGACACACCAGACATAGAACTCCCAATCTTTCATTATATCTTTGGCATATATGTTCTCCCTATCTGTAGACCTCTGTAATTTACATATCCTTAGTATAGGTTGCGCATAATTTATAGGGTTCCTTTTATTTTAAACCTTCCATCTGGAATTACACAAAAAAATGATCACTTTATTTTCAAGAATCCGGCCGTTCCAAGTAAGTGTCACACTCTGATATTTGCAGACCTCTGTAATTTACATACCCTTAGTATAGGCTGCGCACAATTCATAGGGTCCCCTTTATTATAAATCTTCCATCTAGAATTACACTATAAAATGATTGCTCCATTTTTAAGAATCCGGCCGTTCCAAAGAAGTGCCACACTTTGTTTTCCCTACTTAAAGCAATAAAAGTCTCCGCTGCTCACATCATCTAATAACTGTCAACACGGATCTTGTAACACTCTATGGGTTACATAAGCGCTTGTTTGGGGGCGCGGGCACATGCGCACTGAACAGACCCAGACGCCGTGGGCTTGGCGCTCGAACTCCACGTGCGGTCTAGTGCGCATGCGCGCTCGTATCTCCGAGCGCGCGATCTTTCCCTTCATAACCAGTGTAACATCTCCCGGACGGGCATGCATCCCGCCCGATGTGATCCTGGTAAGTGAGTACCTCATTTGTATTATTACGCTACCACATTATGTCCTTGTCTCTTAAGCTGCTGTTTGTGTATCATTACTCCACTACATTATGTTTATACATCTATGTGTCACCACTATTAAAGTGCTGTTTTGTGGATTCCATTCTATGGATCCCCTCCTGATCCAATGATGATTAGTAGAGATGAGCGAACAGTGTTCTATCGAACTCATGTTCGATCGGATATTAGGCTGTTCGGCATGTTCGAATCGAATCGAACACCGCGTGGTAAAGTGTGCCATTACTCGATTCCCCTCCCGGGACAGGAACTACGACACCGGTGACGTTGAAAAAAGTAGGCAAAACCCATTGGCTGCCGAAAACATGTGACCTCTAATTTAAAAGAACAGCAACGCCCAGCTTCGCGTCATTCTGAGCTTGCAAATCACCGAGGACGGAGGTTTCCGTCCAGCTAGCTAGGGGTTAGATTCTGGGTAGGCAGGGACAGGCTAGGATAGGAAGGAGAAGACAACCAACAGCTCTTGTAAGAGCTAAATTCCAGGGAGAAGCTTGTCAGTGTAACGTGGCACTGACGGGCTCAATCGCCGCAACCCAGCTTTCCCAGGATCCTGAATGGAATACACTGACAGTGTATTCCCGTATACCCCATATATACACCCCAAATCCCCGTTCCAACGGTGTGCCCCCCACCTTCACCTCAGAAATACCCTGCAAGTCCCCTAGCAATAGAATTGGGGCAATATACACCCACTATTTTTGCTACTGGTATACAGTGCCATTGTCTGACTGGGAATTCAAAGAATATATTGGGGTTATGTGCACCCACAATTTTTACTACTGGTATACAGTGCCATTGTCTGACTGGGAATTCAAAGAATATATGGGGGTTACGTGCACCCACAATTTTTGCTACTGCTATACAGTGCCATTGTCTCACTGGGAATTCAAAGAATATATTGGGGTTACGTGCACCCACAATTTTTACTACTGGTATATAGTGCCATTGTCTGACTGGGAATTCAAAGAATATATGGGGGTTATGTGCACCCACAATTTTTGCTACTGCTATACAGTGCCATTGTCTCACTGGGAATTCAAAGAATATATTGGGGTTACGTGCACTCACAAATTTTACTACTGGTATATAGTGCCATTGTCTGACTGGGAATTCAAAGAATATATGGGGGTTACGTGCACCCACAATTTTTGCTACTGGTATATAGTGCCATTGTCTGACTGGGAATTCAAAGAATATATGGGGGTTACGTGCACCCACAATTTTTGCTACTGGTAGATAGTGCCATTGTCTCACTGGGAATTCCACAAATAATTTGGGGATTCATTCACCCTACATCTCAGGCTCTTGCCATATTCACCCAGGTTGTCAGTGCTGCACCAGCTCGTTCCCAGACAGCTCGGCCCGAAAAACACATTACCTATATAGAGGATTTGGACAATGAAGACAACATGTTCTAAATCTAATGTCTGCACCTTCTCCAGAATTAAAATAAAGGCAGCGTTTAACTTTCAAATAGCACTGCACAAAGGAAGATCTTATCAGCTTGTCTCATGACATGCTACTGAAAAGTGTCATTTGTGTATCTTAATGTAAATATAGTTGTATAAGCTTTTTGGGTTTTAGGCACTGCCAAGTTATTTATTACCACCCGCTCCCTTATAATGATGATGACGCCAAAGTCACTGTGGGTGTTCAGAGCTCACAGCTTTGGTTGACATTTGTCTTGCTCTCTGTCGGTACCAGCTGTCTTTTTGGATACCGTAAAGTTATGTTGACTTTATTAACAGCTATAGAAGCTTTATGCCTTTGTTTCTACCCTGTTTTTTTTGTTGAATTAGCTTCCCTCCACATCTACACTGCTTTAGCCCCTAAACATCACCCCAGTTTATGCCTTTGCTTCTACCCAGGTTTTTTGTTGATTTAGCTTCCCTCTACATCTACACTGCTTTAGCCCCTAGACATCACCCCTGTCCATGTGGGGTCGGTGGCCTCGTCATCCACCAACTCCTCTTCCAATTGCGCACTGCCCCCTTACTGCAAACCGCACATGACCACAGCTTGCCTTGATGGCAACTGTGTCTCATGATCCCCACTTAGGTCCAGACAAGTCGGTGGCGGGTCCAAAACCCCAAAATTTGAAGGAAATGGCAGATGCTGCAGTATTTCTAACACCTGTTCCTGGTGCTCGGGCCTGGTCTGTGTTGTACCCTGCACCCTGCTTAACGCAGCTGCCATATCCGAAGTTGTGCTGAGCGCATGCTAATGTTTCGTGTCCAGTGCAATGGATGGGATGGGATTTCACATAAGTCTGCCACCCATGGCCACTCATGGTTGAGCAACTGAGGGAGTTGACTTTGACGAACCCGAGGGTTTTGGAGTTGGAACTACATCAAAGGTCTGTGCTGCTCACACACTCTGCTCAACACATGATATGTTTAGTGCCAGCAGTGTGGAGACGTCGCACAACAGCCGTTGTTCCAGCAGGTACAGGCGTTGTAGGAGTGCATAGAGGCTAGCAGCGGCAACTATAGACTTTAAAAACTATCCGCACAAGCGCCACACTTTCACCAGCAGCTCAGGAACATTGGGGTACCTTTTTCAAAAGATTAGCAGCAATGAGTTAAAAACGTGGCCCAGGCATGGAATATGTTGCAGGCTGCCAAGCTACAGAGCCGATCCCAGGTTACGGCCATTATCACACATGACAACATGCCTGGGCCCAGGTGCAGTGGCAAAAACCACATTGTCGTCTCATCGAGGATGGCATGACTCACTTTGTAGGCAGTGTGCTGTCTGGCCCCCAAGCTGATGAGCTTCAGCACGGCCCGCTGACGTCTCCCCACACCAGTGTTGCAGCGTTTCCAGCTCGTAGCTGGGGTCAATTTAACAGCGGAGGAGGGTGGTGTTTCAGCCCTCCTCCCAGGAATGTTGTGTGGGGAGACAAGTCAGGCCACCACATTTTGCGACCCGGTCCACGCCTCAACTACATTCAACCACTGTGCCCAAATTGAAAGGTAGCGTCCCTGTCCGCATGCACTTGTCCATTCGTAACTGGTCACATGGAACTTTAGGGCTAAGCGCTGAATTTAGGGACCGCCTCATGTTTGGGGGAAAGTGCTGGTGTGGACGGCACAGTGCGGTGGCGCAGTAGACACTCTGCCCAAAAAGGGCAGAGTGTCCCCCAGCCGGGATTCCAACATCTCCTGGGCCAGATTTCTTGAGATGAGGCCGTTGAAGCCTTGGGCATGTGGGTGGGTTGCGCTGTACTTTAGCATGAAATGAAAGGCTTGGGAGATGGGGAGTTGCTGGGAAGAGGCGCATGATGGCGCGGGCAAAAGGAGAAATGGCAGGAAAAGGTGAGGATAAGGGTGAACTCCCCAAAGTGTCAGAGGCAGATGTGGAGGTGTCCTGGCTGCTGGTCTGGACTGCAGCGCCAGCCCTGTCAACAGTGGGAGAGGCAGTGGCCGCCAGGCCAAACGACGATTATCCTGCGCTTGCTCTCACCCACTGAGCCCAGGGCTTGCCTTCCAAATGATGGCACCCGCAAGAGGTGGTGAGATTCCTCTCCGCAGATCTCCAAACCATCTTGGACTTGCAAATTGCACTAAATTTGTCATGTAACTGACATGTATATGATGAGTCTATCCATTGTCTGTTCATTTTGGTGAAAGTCAGCCTGTCAGCTGACAGACAGCTGTGCTTGTCAGTGATGATGCCACCGGCTGCTTGTACCCCCAGTTTTTGCTGCTTAGCTTGCCTCCACATCCACACTGCTTTTGCCCCTACACATCACCCCTATCCATGCCTGTGCCTCTAGCCATAAGTCTGCCACCCATGGAAACTCATGGTGCAGAAAGTGAGGGAGCTGACTCTGAGGAACCCTTGGGTTTTGTAGCTGGTACTCCATCAAATGTCTCTGCTGCTCACACACCCTGCTGAACATACGGTATCTAGGGTTAGAGCGTGTGGTGACCTCGCACAACAGTAGGTGCTTCAGGCAGATGTAGGCCTTGCTGGAGTGTATTGCGGCTAGCTCCAGGTACTGTAGACTTGGGAAAGTGGGTGTCCAAGTGCCGCACTTTCACCCTTAGCTCAGCTAATTTGGGGTATGTTTTTAAAAATCATTGCACCACTACATTGAACACGTGGGCCAGGCATGGAACGTGTTGGAGGCTGGCAAGCTCCAGAGCCCTCCAACAAGACAAAAAAGCCTGGCCCCAGGGGCAGCGGGGATAAACAAATTGCCATCTCATCCAGGATGGCATCCCTGACCTCAGAGGCAGTGTGCTGTCTGTCTCCCAAGCTGATGAGCTTCAGCCCAGCCTGCTGACGTCTCCCCACACCAGTGTTGCAGCGTTTTCAGCTCGTAGCTGGGGTCAATATAACAGCGGAGGAGGAGGAGGGTGGTGTTTCAGCCCTCCTCCCAGGAATGTTTTGTGGGGAGACAAGTCAGGAAAATTCTTGAAACGGGAGAGTTTTGCATCTTTGCCCTTGCTGCCTATGGACATCCCTTTGCCTCTAGCCACCATTTTCCCTGCTTTGTTTGCCTCCACATCCACACTGCTTTTGCCCCTAGACATCACCCCAGTCCATGCCTTAGCTTGTACCCCCAGTTTTTCCTGCTTAGCTTGCCTCCACATCCACACTGCTTTTGCCCCTAGACATCACCCCAGTCCATGCCTTAGCTTGTACCCCCAGTTTTTCCTGCTTAGCTTGCCTCCACATCCACACTGCTTTTGCCCCTAGACATCACCCCAGTCCATGCCTTAGCTTGTACCCCCAGTTTTTCCTGCTTAGCTTGCCTCCACATCCACACTGCTTTTGCCCCTAGACATCATCCCTATCCATGCCTCTGCCCCTAGCCATAACTCTGCCACCCCTGGAAACTCATGGTGCAGAAACTTTGGGAGCTGACTTTGAGGAACCCTTGGGTTTTGTAGATGGAACTCCATCAAAGGTCTGTGCAGCTCACACACCCTGCTCAAGATATGGCATTGTAGGGTTTCAGCGTGTGTGAATGACGGACAACAGCCTGTGTTTGGACAGATGTAGGCCTTGCTAGAGTGTTTTTAGGCTAGCAGCGACTCCTGTGCACTTGCAAAAGTGGGCGCACAAGCGCCGCATTTTCAACAGTAGCTTCGGTACATTTGGGTATGTTTTTAAAAAACTTTGCACCACTAGGTTAGACGTGGGCCAAACATGGAACGTGTTGGAGGCTGGCAAGCTCCAGAGCCGCTACCAGGTTCCAGCCATTATCACAGGCGTAAAAATGCCAGGCCCCAGGTGTAGCAGGGAAAAAAAAATGCCATCTCAGCCAGGATGGCATCCCTGACCTCGGAGGCACTGTGCTGTCTGTCCCCCAAGCTGATCAGTTTCAGCACTGCCTGCTGACGTCTCCCCACACCAGTGTTTTAGCGTTTGCCGCTAGTAGCTGTGGTGGAGGTTGCAGCGTCGTAGGGTTTCAGTCTACTCCTGCCATGAATTTTGGCCTGGGAGAGGAGATAGGCCACCCCAGTTTGCACCCGGGGAACAGACTCCACCACATTCACCCTGCCTGTCATTAAAGATAAGCACTGCAGCATCCCTGACCACAGGCGCTTGTCCAAGTGTCGGTGGTCAAGTGGACCTTGCAGCAAAGCGCGGAACTAAGGGCCCACCTGATGTTGAGTGACACGTGCTGGTGCAAGGCGGGGACGCCACACCGGGAGAAGTTCAGACGGCTAGGGACGGCATAGTGAAGTGCCACAGTTGCCATCAGGTCCGGGAAGGCGGGAGTTTCAACAAGCCGGAACGCCAACCTCTCCTGGGCCAGCAGTTTAGCAATGTTGGCGTTCTAGGCTTGCGTGGGTGGGTGGTTAGCGGTGTATTTCTGCCGGCGCTCCAATGTCTGAGAGATGGTGGGTTGTTGTAAAGAAGCGCCTGATGGTGCCTTTGATGGTGCAGGAGAAGGAGATAAGACAGAAACAGGGGAGGATGAGGGAGAAGTCAACAAAGTGGCGGAGGCAGATGAAGTGATGTCCTGGCTCGTCCTCTGGAGTGCATCGCCAGCACTGTGAGCAGAGGCAGTGGCATGAACGGCGGGCGACGTTTGTCCTGCCGTTGCTGCCTGCCACTGATTCCATTGCTTGGATTCCAAATGACGGTGCATTGAAGTGGTGGACAGGTTGCTCTTCTCAGGGCCCCTACTCGATTTCGAGAGGCAAATTGTGTAGACGACACTATATCTGTCCTCGGCGCATTCCTTGAAAAAACTCTACACCTTCAAGAAACGTGCCCTCGATGGGGGAGTTTTTCTGGGCTGGGTACAAAAGGGAACATCTTCGGACATTCCGGGTCTGGCCTGGCTTCGGCAAAGCAGCTGACCTCTGCCTCTGGACATGTCTCTGCCTCTAGCTACCCTTTTTGGTGCTGCACCTGCCTCAACATCCACACTACTTTCCCAGCTTGACATCCACCTTGTCCAGGTTGGGTCGGTGTCCTCGTCGTCCACCACCTCCTCTTCCAACTCCTGTCTCGCCTCCTCCTCCTGCACAATGCGCATGTCAACTGGCTGCCCTGACAGCAACTGCGTCTCATCGTCGTCGATGAGAGTGGGTTGCTGGTCATCCGCCACCAAATCGACCGGAGATGGAATGGAGGAGACTCTACTGTTTGAGCATCTGGACACAGATACTCGTCTGTTAGGTCCGTGGAATCACGAAATGGAGGGGCAGGTTGCGGTACAGTCAAAGGAAGGAAGAACAGCTCTGGGGAGCAGGGACAGTTGGGGTTATTGTTCTTGGAAGATTGGGAATTTTGGGTGGAAGGAGGACAAGACTGTTGGGTAAGAGGAGGTAGAGGCTGCCTGGCTGGTGGACAATGTGCTTTAAGCGTTATCCGACAGCCATTGCAAGACCTGTTCCTGGTTCTCGGGCCTACTAATCTTTGTACCATTCAGCCTAGTTAATGTGGAACTTTTGTGCAAAGCGCAGAACTTAGGGCCCGCCTGATGTTAAGGGACACACGCTGGTACAAGGCTCAACTCACCCTAAGTGCCAAAAACACTGCTGGTGCAAGGCTCTACTCATGCCAAGGGCTTCAATCTCTGCTGGTAGCTCAGCTTAAGGTCCTGTAACTTTGTTTGGAAGGGCTCATGTTAAGGGCTAGAAAAGTGAATTTTGGAAGGTCTTACCACATCACACACACACACACACACACACACACACACACACACACACTCACACACACACACACACACACACACACACACTCACACTCAAAATGACAGTTAAGGGTGAGGGCTTTTGGAATTCCCATTGCCTATTCCATTTGTGGTTGTCATGGGGAACATGATTTAAAGGGGTGGTTGTTACTGTTTGTTGAGCTTAAATGGGGGTTTGTGTCCATCCATTTGGGGAGTAAAGAAGGTTTCCAGGTATTTTCCCACTTTGATAGAGGTTTTTTTGAATGTGGAAAGTGTGTAGTTGTTAGGCTGTGATGTTGGGGTAATAGAGGGTCTTTGGTGTGTTAGATGCCCCCAGACATGCTTCCCCTGCTGTCCCAGTGTCATTCCAGGGTGTTGGCATCATTTCCTGGGGTGTCATAGTGGACTTGGTGACCCTCCAGACACAGATTTGGGTTTCCCCCTTAACGAGTATCTGTTCCCCATAGACTATAATGGGGTTCGAAACCCGTTCGAACACACGAACAGTGAGCGGCTGTTCGAATCGAATTTCGAACCTCGAACATTTTAGTGTTCGCTCATCTCTAATGATTAGGTAATCCCTTGCAGAGAACCTTCAACTCTATGCATTGCTTATTGTGTTTGAGAGCAAAATTTGTTTATTTATTCATTTGTGTTACATGTACCAGGGTTTCTATCTCCAGTGTACATATTTTGGATTCAGTTTTATGTTTCAAATTGGGTCAACACTCATAACTGACTTTTCTCCATCTGACCCTCTTCCACATCTATCCCACAGTGGGATGTATGTTTTATTGTATGTTTTACACATGTTTTGAGTTTTTTTAGTCTTCTTTTATGTAAATTATTAATATTCCCCCATAGTATATATGTATATTTATATATGTGTGTGTGTGTATATATATGTATATGGATTGGATACGACAGGGACAATACATGGTTTTTAACATATATCCTGCGTAAAGCTGATGCTATCATTCCTTCTAAGCATCCCTGGTTTATCATTCTAATATCTATAAGGGGTGTGATGCTATACTATGCCCCACCTATTAGGGGCTTTACTATTTTTATTGATTCCTTCTATATGTGTTTTTGTCTGTTTTATTATACAGTTATTTTTAGCACTTGAAAAAGGATTCTTTTGCAATCCGAAACGCGTTGTGCCTACTGTTTTCCCACAATAAAAAAATCTTCATCTTTTAACCAAATGGTTTTTGGACCCATTTCTCTCCACGACCTTTTGAGCGCGGATCCCTGATCCCATCCACCTTTTGTGCTTCTCCCGGTCCTCCGGTGTTTTCTGACGGAACCGCTGCCACTCTCATTTGGCCCATTTATCCTACAATGCGGAATCAGGTTTTGTGACTTCTTCACAACCCCTCCAGGTGAGAGGCTTTATTGGCCGTTTCTTCCTTTCAGTATAAATTATATTTCTCTCTTATAAGTGGTAATTGTTTTGCTCCTATTGGTGCAGGGCAGGCTGTGGGCGGGCTATGGAGCCAGGGCTGCAGCACCATAAGTTGGGGGCTGAATGTGGGTGTGCCGATTCACCAGGGACACAGTGAGGAAGATGGTGGCCGCCCACAGGGTCCCGGAGCCGCAGCTATACCACGCTGCCTACACCCATCGCGGAGGAGAAGGAGAAGGCTGCTGCACCCCACACTACACATACAGGTCAGTGCAGCGGGGGAAGGGGGTATCCCGGAGGGGGGGTTCCAGGTAGGGGAGTCCCGCGGGGGGAGGAGGTGTCCCCAAGTCAGTGTCCATAGGTCCCCAGCTTCAGTTCCCCCTCTACATCGTCCCCCGTGTAGTAGCTCTCACCTTTGTCTCTCTCCTCGCTTCACACACTTCTCCTGCTGCCTGTCTGTGTCCTGTATGAAGCACAGCGAGGTTCGGCATCTGGTTGCTGTGACACCGGGCCTGCTCTGCTACATAAACGCCACAGGGACCAGCAGGAGCAGTGTGTGCAGGCAGCCAGCAGAGGGAGCAGAGGAGAGAGACAAAGGTGAGAGATACTACACGGGGGACGATGTAGAGGGTGGGGGCAGGGATGGGGGAACATGAGACTGGGGGGCAGAGATGGGGCGGCAAGACACTGGGGGCACATGACGTGAACTGGGGGCAGAGAAGGAGGGACATGAAGCTGGGGGCAGAGATGGGGGGGACAAGATACTGGGGGCAAAGATGGGGGGGAAACGCCCTGGGGGCTGAGATGTGGGGGACAAGATACTGGGGCAGATATGGGGGGGACAAGATACTTGGTACAGAGATGGGGGGGCAAGATACTGGGGGCAGAGATGAGGGGACAAGGTACTGGGTGCAGAGATGGGGGGGCAAGGTACTTGGTGCAGAGATGGGGGGGCAAGATACTGGGGGCAGAGATGAGGGGACAAGGTACTGGGTGCAGAGATGGGGGGGCAAGATACTGGGGACAGAGATGGGGGGACAAGATACTGGGGGCAGAGATGGGGTGGACAACATACTGGGAGCCGAGATGGGGGGGACAAGATACTGGGGGCAGGCCCGCTCTGGCCACAAGTAGAGAGGCGTTGGGGCCCACGGGCTGTGCTGCAGGTGGTTTGCGCAGGCATCAGGGGACCGCCGACGAAGTTGCGGGTTATAGCTAGTATATATATATATATATATATATATATATATATATATATATATATATATATATATCACGCGGTATGTTATACCCTAAGAGTTATTTTCTATGATACTCAGGCATTTATATGGCTATATATACTACTAGCATCTGCCCGCGACTTCGTCTATGTGTTGTTGACATCGATGATCCACCTATATTCAGCAAATTGCTGCCGTCGATGGTTTGCCGGCATTTTGCCAGCTCTTAAACTGTCCTGCTGCTGAACTTGTTCCTCGCACCGTGCCTATGATTGTTCCTGCATCTCAGCAGCTCATTGGCTCGCCATATAATGAGCGTGTTGTTGTCGGCCGAGAGGAAGGGACCATGTGTTCCCGAAACGCGTCGCTTTTCTTGACTGATTAACCGCAATAGTTACTATGTAACTTTTTTATTTGTGTATGGAAAATAAAAGTTCAATTTTAATTACCATGCAGTTTATTTGACCATCTTCCTCGATGCAGCTGGTTTCCTTTACTTCCTTCACTGGCCTGGCACTGAAGTTGTTCTTCGCACCGTGCCTGTAATTGTTCCGCATATCAGCAGCTCGCTGCGACGCCATATAATGCATGTGTTGTTATCGTTGATGATCCCCCTCAGCTCCGCTTGAGGAGAGCTCTGTGACTTCTGGCTCCTTCATAGCTTTCGTTGTTTTTAACAAATTAGATTTTCTTTTTCCCGGAATGTTTAAAATTGACAAACTTCCAATTTGGATTAAAGGTGTTTTCCCATGTCAGTTTGTCTGCACTGCCTGGACCAGATCATATAATATGCAAATGTGTGTACACAATCCACTGAGGGCTAGCATGTGTTTACACAGAGAGATAACAGTCCTGGGACCTGAGATAAGGCTGCTGCACCAACAGTGTAATATAGTATGTGAACATAAATTCATAACAGTCGTAAAGTGATGTCATTTAACGAGATGAGGTTACATCTATCTGTGTGCTGAATTTCATTCAAATCCATTCAAATCCATTCAGCCGTTTCTGCGTGATTGAGGAACAAACATCCAAACTTTCCCATTTATAATATATTTAGTATTTAGTAAGCATATATAGTAAGAAAGATAAGATAAGATATAATATAGCAAGATAAGAAGATAAGATCAGCCAAGATGAGATAAGACGAGTAAGATAAGATAGTAAAATAAGATAAGAAGATAAGATAAGAGGATTTGGAAAAAAAAATGCATTTGCACCAATATCTTATGGGTTTATTTTTTCCTGCCTTCACTATGTGGCGAGTGTTTCCTGTACTCGGTAGGTCAGTACAAACACATAACTATCATATTTCTTTAGTATTTTAAATATTTTGATATACTTTAAAAAAATAAAAACTTTGCATCATAGAATAATGTATTTATATTGACGTGTTCTGACACATAGAATTTTTTTTTCCTATCTCTGTGTTTGGAGCTGATAAGGTATCTTTGGATGTAGGACAAGGTGTCGTTTTTATTGATACAAATTTTAAGGAATGTTTGTTGGTTTGATCTCTTTTTACTATTTTTTTGAGTAAAGTATTTTAAAAAAAACAGCCATTTTCCCATTTCAATTTTTTTTTCCTCGCTACATCAGTCACTGTAGGGGATAAATATTTTTTAACTGGCATTTTTGAACCTAAAAAAATATACCAGACTGATTCTTTTTTTGTTTTTATGTAATTTTTTATGTTTATTTTTGTTTATTTATTTTATAGGTGATCTAGGAAAAGGGTGTGATTAAAATTTTTGTATTTTTGTGTTTTTTATGTATTTTATAAAAATTTTTTATTTGTTTTAAAAATTTTTACTGTTATTTTCAGACACTTTAGGGACCTTGGACCCCGCTGAGTCTGATCGCTCTTACAATACAGTGCAATATTATTGTATTGCAATGTATAGTAAAAACCATTGACTTCTAGTACATGCTGCCTATGGGAACGTGTAATAGAACTGTAGTAATGACAAAACCTGTTAGCTGTGGGGACTGGTGTATTATACAGACGGCGTTCCCCGTGTATAGAGAGGGCTCAGCTAGGAGGAATAAGCAGTGAGAGATAATGTCTAGTAATACAAATGAGTGTAAGTGATCTGTAGCCACATGGAAATATCTCCGGACACGGATGGTTTGCACAGAAGTCGTGTTATCTTTCGCTCTTCCATTGCACCTCTTACAGCATGTTGTGTCTGCTCAGGGTCAGGTTGCTGCCGGTGGTTACTCAGCCCTAGACTGAAATAGCTTTATTCCATGTGTAATTTGCATGACTGGGAAGAAAACATTTCCATTTTGTATCTCGCTTGTGAGGAATGAACTAATATATGAGAGAATGTAACAGAAGATACGAATCCTCATATTGTAATTGCTGTACATTTTGTATCTATTTCATATTTAACTCCTTAAGGACCCGGCCTCATTTTTCAAAACTGACAAGCGTTACCGTATATACTTGAGTATAAGCCGACCAGAGTGTAAGCCGACCCGAATATACAGTAAGCTGACCCCCCCTAATTTTACCACAAAAAGCTGGAATAACTTATTGGCTCGAGTATAAGCCTATGGGGGAAATGCAGCAGCTACTGGAAAATTTCAAAAATTAAAATGTTTTTTTGGGTGAAGTAGTTGCTGGGTGCTGGGGAAGGGGAGAGGGTGTTTTGGTTGTCTGTCTGCCCCTTCCCTGAGCTTGAGGCCTGGGATTTTTTTCCCCCACGTGGAATTCAGCCTGGCCGAATATGGGGTATGTGCAGTGCTCCTTTTAACCCCTTCCTGACGGAACAGGAGCACTGCAGATCCCCTATATTCAGTAGACCGGGCACTGTCAGACACAGGGATACCTAATGTGTATGTGGTTCACAGTCATTTTCTACTTTTATATGTATTCTAGGAAAAGGAGGGATTTATAACTTTTATATATTTTAATTTTTTTTTATATTTTTTAAAGCTTCTTTTTTTCACTATTTTATGGGAGATTTTATACATTACTATTGCGGCTGGTCATAGACCCCCCCCTCACCCCTCCAAAAAAAATAAAAATAAAAATAAATAAATATTTGTATTTTTTATTTATTTATTTTGCTTGACTCGAGTAAAAGCCGAGGGGGATTTTTCAGCTCAAAAACTATGCTTAAAAATTCGGCTTATACTCGAGTATATACGATAACTTGGAGACGCTATAACTTACATTAGTGACTTTGAGACTGTTATTTAGGGACACATTATACTTCATGTTAGCAGTAAACATTGAGCAATATTTTTGCATTTGTTTACAAACAAAATAGGAAATTTGATGGAAATTTTGAAAAAAAAAACCTGAATTTTCAAAATGTGAAATGGATGATTCTGTTTAACAGCTGTAAGTTATTGTGCCTAATCCGATCCACACATTACAGAAAAATGAGGAAATGCAGTGACTTCAAAAACCGTTGTATTTTTGTAACTTGCAGCATGTCGGTTATACTTATGGGGACACTGGAGTTTTCCATACAGGTGTATTAGGGTCAGTAAGTTTCCAGTGTTTTCCTTTTCTGTGAAAAGCACTATGGAAAAAATGGTGATGTGTTTACACTGCTTTTTTTTGCGCCACAAAAAAAGCCCACTTCGTTAGGGCTTCGAGCTAGGGTTGAGCGATCGTGATCGGAAAAGATCAGATTCGGCGATCGAGCAAATTTCATGATCGGGATCAGCTGGAAAATGATTGGAAATCAGATTTTAAAATCGATCCTGAAATCTCAAGATCGGCACAACCCTAGTCTGCGCCTTATACCTATACAGAAAATGCCGCTGTTTCCATAAGTATAGATGACATACTGCGATGTACAGAAACACAACGGTTTTTGAGATCGCAGCATTTCCACAGTGGATAGTTTTTACGCAATGTGTGGATTGGCTTAGCCAGAATCTCATCTACTTTGCAGGTACTTGAAAATACTGTGGTCAAATCTCAGCATTTTCGCTACGTGGGGCTCTGGCCTGAATGAGATTACATTTGGGGCCACATTTTGGTGTGGAGAGTCTCACAGGCCGTATTATTGGGCTCTGCTAAGGATTCTGGGGAAATAATAACATGTTCTCCTTGATGGAAAAAAGAAAACTTGACACTTTTTGGAAGGTCGCCGGATTTAGATCAATGCCTGGTTTTCGAGAAACCTTAGATGACATGATCTAAGTTTGAAGCCAAACCAGAATAGAGAATATCTATGGCCTCTCACCGAACCAACCAGCACTGATGAGGGGCAATAACTTTTATGAAGAAGAGGATTGCTCTCCCTCCCCCTTTGGTGTGTAACATGATGTGTCTTTCATCTGCTGTAATAAGTGTCTTTGTCGACCTCTACAACTTTTTTATGTTTATTCACATCCCACGGACCTACATTTATTAAACATCATCAGTGTCACTCACACCAGTCTTATGGATCAGAGCAATGGACAGCTAGACTACAATATCAGACACTGAAATGTTGCACAAAGACTCAAGGTCAACCAAGCTAAGACTTTATTGAAGCCAAGAACAACAAGTCCTTATATGTGACTACAAGAAGTAGAGAAATACAAAGGACTGGGACACTCCCAGACACAACACATCACACATAGTAACAGCATCAGGACCGGACAATTGTCTCTATAGTTTTTATTCTCTCATATATGTCTCTCTATTTCTAAAAAAGTTGGGCAACAATACTACATATGGGGGCGCTGACAGGGCCATTGTACTACATAAGGAAGAACTAAGGGGACCCTTATATTATATGTGGGGGCACAGAGGGGGCCATTATATATCTGGTGATGGAGGTTTTATATGAAGCCTTACTTTGATAACATGTATAAGTTTTTAGTACTTTGGGGTACTCGGTTGGGACGATTTCTCACTAAGGTGTTTTTCACTTCAAAAGTTTGAGAAACTCCATTGTAAGTCTTATTGTCCCAAGAATGAGAATTTTCTGATTCCTTCCAAATTCTTTGGATGTTGTAAATTAAAGTCAGTGTAGAATAAGTATCTCAGCCCCACAATATACTTCTATCCTAATGTAACTACTTTCTTTCCTACCCAGATACAAACCAAACAGAAATACAATCTAGTCTAACTTCATTATGTTATTACATTTCTGTTTCATTTCCATTAATGAGAAGATTTATATTCCATTCCTTATAATCGGGTCTCTGTCTCCTCCGGAGCTTTGGGGTAACAACATTTTGTCTTCATCAGGAGAACCATATTGGAGACCTGACTCCGCAGTTTCACTGTCACATAGATCAGATACATGGAATGGAGGGTTGGAAAAATCTGCCAAAAAAAGTAAAACCCCAAAAATCCAAATGCAACATAAAAGTATGAGATAGCTTGTGCAAAAATAACAAATACAGTGGAGCAAAGAAGGGAGAATCCGGTGAACTTGATGGTCTTATAGTAAGTATCCAGACGACTTGTTCCATTGCTTTTGGATTTCATTCGTCTTATGTGATGGAAAAGATAGAAGATGAGCAGGACTGAGGAAATAAGGAAAATGAGGAAGGGTCCGGAGCTAAAAAGCATGATTGTTGAAACCAGCAAGCCAAGAGCAACATTATTAAATATGTCTTGTGTTGAGTTGTGAGACATTGGTAAAAGAACTATAATTTGCAACGTGAATCTAGTAAAGAAAGTGTAGATGACGGACACCACCAGTACAGCCATGATCAGGTGGGAGACTCTATTTAACACAAAGGTCTTCAGCCTTAAGAAAAAGACATTGTGCAAGGTGAAGATCTTCAAAAAGAATACAACAGAGAGAAAAGTGGACAACCAGGTGTTGGAGAACATTGAAGAATTTTCAAGAAACCAAAAACATTGAACAAATATGCTATTTGGTGTAGGAAAGTAAGTATCTGACATGACATTCAGCAGACATACACCCTGGAATATCATCCTGGTGATCCCGAGGGAGGTGATGACTTGGTCGGTCTTGGACACCGGTCTTCCTTTCTTCCACTCACAGATGGTCACAGCTACAATAAACACATTGATAAGAAATCCAGCCAGGAAGGTAAGTCCTGCTGCCACCACCAGAACTTGGTATTGTATGGTTGGAGATGAAGAGACATCCATTGCTCTATCAGTTCAGTGATCTGTTCTCATAGAAGCTTACACCGGACACTGCTGAGCTGACAACTGGCCACTGATATTCTAATGTGCAAATACAAGGAGAGATGGAAAATGACGGCAGCTATTAATATCTATACAAATAATCCCAGAGGAACAAATTTTACTAAGTAGAACTCAGTTTGTAAAACCACAAAACCAAACTTTTTGCATCGTCAAGAGTTTTTCCAATAGCAAACTCATCTCTGTTACTACATGCCTGTACTGCCCCCTGCTGGTCTAGTCATGTACTTGTGCAATTTTCTGGAATATAAGGTTAGGCTCTTGGTGTTTTAAGATGTGTTATGAGTTTTCCTTCACATTGGATATCTCTGCTACCCTGTTCTTGTATGTAGATACACTGATGGAAATAGACTTCTTAGTATCTAGAAAGTGGATTGCATTCTCCGCCAGTTGTTGTTTCATTCCCGTTCAAGACACAACATGTGATAATCCAATAGACAGAAATCTCTGGGGATCTGAGTGCTCTACTTCATACCTATATAATTGACTACTTTACCCCACTAGACTATACATTTCTCCATAACACTCCTAGACCACCTATTATGTTGACATTAACTTCTTTCCTTCCCTAGATCACCAGTGAAGCTTACATTAACCCTTTCCTTTCTCTAGATTACCAGGACACCTATGTTAACCAGAATCTGTACAGTAATCCAGGTGAAGGGTGGGGCATGTAGCAATAGATACAGAATCAATAAAGTTGGGAAAAGAAACATCTTCACAGTATTAGCAAGCTAGGAACCCTAATTGCTCAGGTATGGCCAAGTTGGGAAAGATGCTTAATATAAACAGAGCTCACTGGGGATTTGCTGGGGGCAGGTTATTCTTTATGTGTTGGCCCTTTAAAAACCAGAATGCTCAAAGAGAACATGCCCCATATTTATGTACATTTTTAGCTATGTGATTTATTACATTTCAGAAATTGATGGAACCGTCTCCTAGAGGGGTTTGTAGGGTTTACAGTCACTTAATTAAATAACTTAAATAAACATAATAATAATAATAATAATAATAATAATAATAATAATAATAATAATAATAAAAAATATGATATAGTTTATTGATTGATCATAAACTATAACAAAAACACAAAAAATAGTCTGGTAAAATGAAGGTGAAAAATGAGTTTGTAAAGATGGAAGCTGCAGGTGCAGTACTAGTAGTTATACTTATCTCTAGACCTAATAGATCCCTCAGTCATGCATGTCCAGTACAATACAGGAAAATGTTTGTTTTTGTACCGTGTTAGTCCTGCGGACTCCTACTGGACGGGAGACAAGCACTAATGTGAATTTACTCGTCCTACAGCACCAGCATTGATTGGCCGAATGCTATACACTGTATAGCATTCGGACAATCAATGCTGGTTCTGCAGCAGGCTCTTCTTTGCTAGTCGGGAGAGCTGGCAGCTTGTGTTATACGCGAGTTGATGTTTTCTCATAAGAATGCATTGACCAGCGTTGATTGGCCGAATGCTATACAGTGTATAGCATTTGGCCAATCAACGCTGGTTCTTGTAGAGGTTCGTCTGTGAGGAGGAGGAGTCTAAGATCGGACCACAGAAGTCTCCAGTGTGGTCCGATCTTAGACTCTGCCTCCTCACACACGAGTGTACAGTGTACATAAATATGCAGCCTTCAGAAATTGTTTTTAGATATACCTGAAGAAGAAGCCCAGAGCTTCGAAACGTTGTAATCTGTCATCATTATTAGTTGGCCATTAAGAAAGGTATCTACTACTGAAGACTCTCAAGTTTTTTGTTTTTTACAGTAGAATACAGTACAGATTCTGCGGTAACGCCAATTAATGAAGCAGGGATATCCCTCACTTTCATAGTCTGTATGAGGACATGTAACCTTTACTGTTATAAATTCTGCTGCCCATGGGGAGCTTTCTCTTTTTCTTTGGATGTAACCTCTCTTGCCACACACAATTTTGTTCTCCATTTCACATCTTGGCTTCTTGCTGCCCCATTATCACAGGACATAAGTCCACCTTCCAACTTGTTGCTGGTATAAGATTACACTCTTCCGTCTGAAGATGTTACTTTATAGTTTTCGCCTAACTAGGGTTGAGCCGATCTTGAGATTTCAGGATCGTTTTTAAAATCAAATTTCCGATCATTTTCCATCCAAACCATATTCTAATTCCGATCCTAATGCAAGTCAATAGGATTTTTTAATGATTGAAAATCGGATTTTAAAAACAATCCTTTTCACTACACAGCATGGAGTCCAGAAAATTGAACGCTTCAATTTTTGGACTCCACACTGTGTAGTGATTAAAAAATCCACTGGCTACTTAGTCCCCCCTGCTGTCCACTTACCTGCACAGAACCGCTGCCGCTCCGCATTGTTCTTGGTCCTCTCCTCTCTCATTCACACGCCTGCAGATGCCGTGCGCTCCCCAAACTCCCTAGGCTAATGTTACTGATGATGGGAGGGGAGGACCAAGAACAACGGGGAGCAGCAGCGGTTCTATGCAGGCAAGTTGAGCAATTTGGATGGGAATTCTGTTCCAGATCTCTTTTAGGCGCGATCGGAACCTGATTGTGATCTTGAAATTTACTCGATCGCCAATCAGGATCCAATCTTTTCTGATCCTGATCGCTCAACCCTACTCCTAACTCTGAAATCTATTGAATAGAAATGGCCAAAACTCAAAATGAATATTTATGATGTTCATGATCCTGTGTGGCACATCCCTGCGTCGTGCCATCAGAACACCCCATGTGACTGCTAGGGCCTAATAATAGGCCTCAGTAGAGGGAATGGGCCCTAAGGTGATGTTAGGGGAATGGCAGATGCCTAGGAGAGGTGAGGCAAGGTGATTTTCTTATTTTTACCCCCTTCCCTTGGGTCTCCACTAGGGTTGAGTGATCGGGATCAGAAAAGATCGGATTCCGATTGGCGATCGAGTAAATTTCAAGATCGCGATCGGCTGGAAAATGATCGAAAATTGGAGTTTAAAAATGATCTCAAGCTCGGCTCAACCCTAGTCTCCACTTATTATACTCTGTAGTCTGATGAGAAACCAGAGTATGATAACGCTTTTGTGGGTGACATCAAAAGATCCCAGTGAGTTACTTGTTTCATGAGATGAAATATGCCGGTCCAAACGTTCTGCACTGCAGACATACCCATCATATATGATATGAAGAGTCAATCCACCTGAAGAATGACCATGGCGCTTCTTTTTTCTGGGAACCGGAACAACCGTACATGTTCCCCTGCAGCTACTCCCATGACTCCCATGTCCTCCTCCATTTGCACCCTCTTTAATGTCCCCATCCATTGATCCCCAATATTTAATGTTCCCTGTCCATCAGTTTAATGCCCCCTCTCATCTGTCCCCAATTTAATGTCCCCCCTTCATATGCCCTCAATTTATTTTGCTCCTCCATATACCCTCAGTTTAATGTTCCCCTTCCATCTGCCCCCAATTCAATGTCCCCCCTTCATCTGCCCCAGTTTAACATAATAAAATCACTGATACTTACCTCTCCTTACTCCCCTGACTTTTCTAGAGGAGTGTTCAGTGAGCTGCAGGCACAATGTGAGTAACATCATCACATCACACCTACGGCTCCCAGGGCCGGAGCAAAGAGAGGGCACGGTGGTAAAGCAGGTGCTGACTGTGGATGGCTACTGCTTAGGGTTGAGCGATCGGGAATGGGAAACATCGGAACCTGATCAGCGATCGAGCAAATTTCACAATAGCGATCAGGATCGGCTGGAAAATGATCAAAAATTGGATTATGAAATCTCAAGATCGGCTGAGTCCTACCGTATATATAATATACAATTAAGGTTTAGCATTCGGGATCGGGAAACATCGGATCCCGATCGGCGATCGAGTAAATTTCACGATCGGGATCGGCTGGGAAATGATCAGAAATCGGATTTTAAAATCATTCCTGAAATCTCAAGATCGGCTCAACCCTACTCCTGCTAAATGATTCATCCTTCAGACACAGATGAGTTGAAACCAGGATATATCTCCCACTGACCAGGACAGCAAGAAAGGACCCAGGATCTGGGCCTGTCCTGCTGAACCTGGGACAGTTGGGAGGTATGGTAATTATTATATTGCATTTGGAGGTCATTATATTACATGTTGTAGCAATGTAGTGGCCTTTATATTTCATGGAGGGAGACTAAAGAGCCATTTTACTAAGTGTGTGGGCCACAATACTGTATGTGGGGGTACTGACGGGTCATTGTACTAAATAGATAAGAATTAAGAGGACCATTATAGTGATTGCTACTTTGGGGCTTATATGAAAAACTCCATTGAAAGGTTCATTGTCCCAAGAATGAGAATTTTCTGATTCCTTCCAAAATTGTTTGAATGTTGTAAAATAAAGTCAGTGTAGAATAAGTATCTCAGCCCACAATATACTTCTATCCTAATGTAACTACTTTCTTTCCTACCCAGATACAAACCAAACAGAAATACAATCTAGTCTAACTTCATTATGTTATTACATTTCTGTTTCATTTCCCTTGATGAGAAGATTTATATTCCATTCCTTATAATCGGGTCTCTGTCTCCTCCAGAGCTTTGGGGAAACAACATTTTGTCTTCATCAGGAGAACCATATTGAAGACCTGACTCCGCAGTTTCACTGTCACATAGATCAGATACATGGAATGGAGGGTTGGAAAAATCTGCCAAAAAAGATAATAGCCCAAAAGGCCAAATACAGGAAAACAGTATGGGAGAGCTTGTCCAAAAATAATAAATACAGTGGAGCAAAAAAGGGAGAATCCGGTGAACTTGATGGTCTTATAGTAAGTATCCAGACGACTTGTTCCATTGCTTTTGGATTTCATTTGACTTATGTGATGGTAAAGATAGAAGATGAGCAGGACTGAGGAAATAAAGTAAATGAGGAAGGGACAGGTGGAAAAAAATATAGAGGATGAAAACCACAAGTCAAAATAAACATCATCAAAAATCTCTTGGGTTGAGTTGTGAGACATTGCTGTAGAATCTATCATGAAATTGTTACAGAAAGCGTAGATGACAGACATCAGAACAATAACCATGATCAGGTGGGAGACTCTCTGTATCACAAAGGTCTTCAGCCTTAAGAAAAAGACATTGTGCAAGGTGAAGATCTGCAAACAGAAGACAACAGAGAGCAAAGTGGACAACCAGATATTGGAAAAGACAGAAGTAAGCCCAAGAAACTGAACACAGAGAACAAATGTGATAGTCTGAGTACGAAAGTAAGTATATGTAATGACATTCATCAGACATACACCCTGGAATATCATCCTGGTGATCCCGAGGGCGGTGATGACTTGGTCGGTCTTGGACACTGGTCTTCCTTTCTTCCACTCACAGATGGTCACAGCTACAATAAACACATTGATAAGAAATCCAGCCAGGAAGGTAAGTCCTGCTGCCACCACCAGAACTTGGTGCTGTATGGTTGGAGATGAAGAGACATCCATTGCTCTATCAGTTCAGTGAGCTGTTCTCATAGAAGCTTACACCGGACACTGCTGAGCTGACAACTGGCCGCTGATATTATAATGTGCAAATACAAGGAGAGATGGAAAATGACGGCAGCTATTAATATCTATACAAATAATCCCGGAGGTACAAATTTTACTAAGCTGGACGGAGTTTACTCAAATGAGAAAATGTGATATCATCGTGAGTTTTTCCAATAACAAATTCAGCTCTGGTACTATATGTGTGTACTGCCCCCTGCTGGTCTAGTCATGTGCATACACAGCTATCTGGAATGAAATGTCCAAGCAGATGGGATTTCAGGTCTGCAGACTAATGATGACACGTTCCTATGTTTTCCATCTAACAGGATAAATATTGGGTTTGTTCCCCTATTCCTATATGTAAATGCTCTCATCAGAGTTGTGTGTTGGTTCCCGTCAGTCTCCATCTTATCACTATATTACATTCTCATTCAGGTCCAGCCTGTCCTTATCTCCAGGATGTATTTTCTCCATCAGTCCTAACATTAGTCTTGTTCTTTGTGCTCACAGTCACCATGTCCTCTCTATCCCTCCAGGTATCATTTACCATACAAGACCATCAGGATGCTTACATTATCCTCTTACTGTCTTAGTACACTAAATATGTTGGCATTAGCTTCTTCCCAGTTGTAGCTCATCCAATATAGACAAGAGCAGAAACATCTTTGCAGGACTGGCAGACCTGGATCCTTAAGTGCTCAGATACCATCATGTGGGGGGGGCAGTGGCCTAAATAGCCAGACTTCACAGGGGATTTACTAGTGACGGGTTCATACTGGAGTTTTACTCTCCAGACAACATTTCCACACCCTAAGAGATCATACAACATAGGAAGAGGACATGAGCGGAACATAGAGAGGCATATAGCGGCACAACAAGGAATGCAAGTAATACAGTGACTGTCACCGGTACTGACCCAGCCAACAAAGCCAAGGACATGATGATTTGTACTGTGATGGAGCAAAAATTAGGGCAACCTACACTGACTTCTGAGCTAAGAACCAGTGCCATGCACATTGTTCCAAAAATAGCTTTTCATAAGGATCCCTGTAGCACCAGGTCTCATGGGGAATGGGCTTTTTAAACAGTGTTAAAGCAATTTTACTGGAAGTACAGCGGGATCCAATGGATTGAAGCCCAAGAAAAAGACCCCCGATGGCGCTCACAATGTCTTCAACACTCAAGTGATGGAAAGTAACACCGTTTATTGATTACGCGTTTATTGGATACAAACACGACCTCTTCATCAGATCTAGTTAAGTTAACAATAAAAAAAACAACAGAAAACAAAAAAATAAATATAAAAATAATTATAAATACATCTCATTAAAAATTAAACAATCTATAACTCCATAGTAATATATTTGTGTGTGACAAGCTGTATCTTTCCAATGTTTGTACTGAATTGTAGACACTTACATGTATATAATACAAATAAATATTTTATAGCCACAGATGTCTATTGTGGACAATACATCATAAACCCGTACATATTGTAAGGATTGGAGTCAGGGTCAGGCAGTGCAAAATGACACAGCTGGAAAGCAACACTGTGCAGCTAATGACAAAAGGGGTCGCAGGCCCTGCAGCTATGACTATGCTGTAATATCTGAGATGAGGCAGACCAATGCACTTCCTAATTGAAGTGCGCCTACCAAGGCTCCTGACACTTCTATCCCGGCGGCTAGGATAAGGGAAGAGGAGGCCCTGAAAGTCCTAGGGACTGGAGTCACGGGGTCACACCTACACAGAAAGCACAGTGTAACTGCAATGCAAAACAAAAGACTAAACAGCATGGAACCAGGGAGGACCACAAGTCCCAGCAAGACACAGAAGAGAAGGCGAGGTCAGACGAGCAAGAGGTCGAGCCAGGAGATATAATAAAGGTACCGAATCAAAAGACAAGGGAGAGTCAAAAATACAAGCCGGGCAGATTAACCAAGAAAACAGACCGAATACAAACAGACAGGGAATCAGACTGAGCAGGGGGACCAGGAAACCCAAAGTGAATGGCTGGCAAGGATCCATGCCTGGGTGGGGTTTAAATAGCAGCAGAGAACACACCTGATGGCTAATGGCATGGAGACTGAAGGCAAGGAAAAGATTAACCCTTAATGACCTAAGCACACCCAATAGAACTCCTAACACGTCTCCCAGGGAGACACCGCGCAGCAAGGAGACCGCGGCGACTCCGTATCCTGACACATATAATACAAAAAATAATTCATAGCCATGGATTGGTAGGAGGGTATAGGGTGGATGATCCATAAAAACCTTTTTAAAAAACTAAGTGCGTATGGCACTATTAGATGCAAACAACACTTCAAATGCCACTTATTCTGAATCATCTCCTATAGACCACTGTAGTATCCAAACACAAAAAAACCTCGAAACGCATAATCAATAAACGGTGTTACTTTCCATCACTTGAGTGTTGAAGACATTGTGAGCATCATCGGGGGTCTTTTTACTGGGCTTCAATCCATTGGATCCCGCTGTACTTCCAGTATCTTTCCACCAGCTCTTTCCACCAGGAGAGCTGTTTAATCCCATGGTGGCGAACCATTGTCTGGATGCCAATCATCTCCTATTTTAACAACCATGAAGAAAAAACAATGGCACCACTCCCTACAAATTCATCGGCACCCAGAAACAGCCAAGCAAACAACTGGCAGTAAGATGCTCCTCTTCACCCCATTAAGTATTATGAAGGGTAAGGGATAGGCATCAATTTGACCCGCAACAAACTGGTGTAATATGGTGCTCACTGTTAAAAATATATTGAAAGTCCAGAAGTGCAAAGAAAATGTAGACAAAAACAGGGCACTCACCGACCAGTAGTTGTAAAAAAAACTTGACAAACTTTATTTCATCCTTTTAAAACCAAGACAGCACTCACATACGGGAGTCAGGTCAGATGGAACAAGTTAATCATGAAGCGACGACCATTTTGTGTATGGCGCACTTCATCAGGCTTCTTTAATCTTGGGCCTATCCGCCCTTTGTTTATACCGGAAGCACGGATCACATGAGCGCATAAATAAACACATACATTAAAAAACAAACAATAAAATAAACACAACAACTTATCCCATCAATTGTAAATTGACATTTCCAACTCTTATATATTTCATCATCAATTCTTTCTCTATAATAGCTAAACTTCTGATAGGCTAAAGGTAAAATAGGCCCTGCCTCTTTACTGGTGGACCTGAATGGAGACTACTACTCCTGATGACAATTGTTTATTGGTCTGTCGGCGGACTCCTCCTACTTGAGGGTTAAATGCCGCTTTCCATTTAAACGGTCAATAAGAACGGGAGCTAATACACTCCCTAATACCCACTGCTCTACCTAATCCCTATCTATCCATCAATGGACTCCTCCCACTTAATGATTTGTACCGCCTTCAATCTTAGCGGCCAATCACCGAAGGAGCTACTCCACTGCATTCAATTCCCTTAACAATCATAATCCATAGAGTATCCAGATATAAAGTTATAAATACCCCACTTTCAGTGGATGCGAAAGACCATTATAAATGCCTGACAGCAGTCTGCTATATAACGAATACCAACTGCTCTATCTGTCTCATCCCTATCAATAAACTTCTCCTGCTTCAGGACTCAAAGCCGCTTTCTATCTTAGTGGCCTATCACAACAGGAGCGACTTCACCCCTAATAACAAATCCTCTATCCATCCCCTATCTGTCCATCGATAGGCTCCTCCTACTCATCAGTTCGGTAACGCCTTCAATCCTGGCACGAAATTACAGCAGAAGCTACTTCGATACATTCAACTTCCTTGACAGTCCCAGACCATATTCCAGACTCCTATTCTTCAAGTGTAGTGCAGATATAACTCCATCCACTTTCGGCGGACCTGAAGGAAAACACCATTCTAGTCTATCCTCGACGTCAATGAGTCCCACCTCTTTTTTTCTTGACCAATTACATTCTGAGCTACAAAAACCTCACAAAAACCTTAAACGAAAAAAGAATAGCGACTACCAAGAAACATCTAAACCTATAGAACTCCCAATAATCATTTCCACCTCTAAAACTCCCTTGGGAACTCTAAATTCGAACACATCATAAACCTCACTATTTTAATATAATAAAGTCTACATCTGTTTACCAGAATGCCGCTACCCCTTGAATCATTAACAATGTGAACAATGTCATAAGACGTATTGAAGGTTAATCATAGGTAATCTTACCACTATATAAGCCATAAACCCAGACTACTGCCTTTTATCCAAAGCTTAAAAGACGCTCATATCTACCCTATCATTAAGTCCCAGAGGACCCATTGCCCCTGTTCCTATTTTACCTAATTTGAGTGGACAATAGTCCTGGGAAACGTATGGGACTTTTTTGAGGACAAGTTTCCAAACGTGGCCCAATTTAATATTTCCAAAAGGAAGCGCAAGATATCTTTCTTATTTGGTTCCTCTCCATCCAGCCTAAAGCAATTTTAAACATGTATGGACTGAAATTGCCGGACTTTCAACTTCACATGGTCAAAGATCAATTCTTTGCAACTTTTCTCTGGATATACAGTGATCATCAATATATATATATATATATATATATATATATATATATATATATTAATATATTAAATAGTTTTTTTTTTAAGTCATTCAATCGAGAAAGTGAACCCCATATTGTATTATATGATACAGTGACCCCAGATCTTGGTACTTTTGGCAGTATGGACAGGGGCACGTCCTGTTGGAAAATGAAAAATCCAAAAAAGCTGAAGCCTGAAGTGCTGGAGAATCTCCTGGTAGATGGCTGTGCTGACTTTGGTCTTGATAGAACAAAGTGAACCTACACCAGCAGATGACATGGCTCCCCAAACCATCAGCGATGGTGGAAACTTCACACTAGACCTCACACAGCTTGGATTGTGCAGCGCGGCCTCTCTGTTCTTCTCCAGACTCTGCGACCAAACAAATGAAAGGAAAAATTTATTTTCATCTGAAAACACCGTTGACCACTGAGCAATAGAGATGAGCGAACAGTGTTCTATCGAACTCATGTTCGATCGGATATTAGGCTGTTCGGCATGTTCGAATCGAATCGAACACCGCGTGGTAAAGTGCGCCATTACTCGATTCCCCTCCCACCTTCCCTGGCGCCTTTTTTGCTCCAATAACAGCGCAGGGTAGGTGGGACAGGAACTACGACACCGGTGACGTTGAAAAAAGTAGGCAAAATCCATTGGCTGCCGAAAACATGTGACCTCTAATTTAAAAGAACAGCGACGCCCAGCTTCGCGTCATTCTGAGCTTGCAATTCACCGAGGACGGAGGTTTCCGTCCAGCTAGCTAGGGCTTAGATTCTGGGTAGGCAGGGACAGGCTAGGATAGGAAGGAGAAGACAACCAACAGCTCTTGTAAGAGCTAAATTCCAGGGAGAAGCTTGTCAGTGTAACGTGGCACTGACGGGCTCAATCGCCGCAACCCAGCTTTCCCAGGATCCTGAATGGAACACACTGACAGTGTATTCCCGTATACCCCATATATACACCCCAAATCCCCGTTCCAACGGTGTGCCCCCCCACCTTCACCCCAGAAATACCCTGCAAGTCCCCTAGCAATAGAATTGGGGCTATATACACCCACAATTTGTGCTACTGGTATATAGTGCCAGTTTCTGACTGGGAATTCAAAGAATATATTGGGGTTACGTGCACCCACAATTTTTGCTACTGCTATATAGTGCCATTGTCTGACTGGGAATTCAAAGAATATATTGGGGTTACGTGCACCCACAATTTTTGCTACTGGAATATAGTGCCATTGTCTCACTGGGAATTCAAAGAATATATTGGGGTTATGTGCACCCACAATTTTTGCTACTGCTATATAGTGCCAGTTTCTGACTGGTAATTCAAAGAATATATTGGGGTTACGTGCACCCACAATTTTTGCTACTGGTATATAGTGCCATTGTCTCACTGGTAATTCAAAGAATATATTGGGGTTACGTGCACCCACAATTTTTGCTACTGGTATATAGTGCCATTGTCTCACTGGGAATTCAAAGAATATATGGGGGTTACGTGAACCCACAATTTTTGCTACTGGTATATAGTGCTATTGTCTGACTGGGAATTCAAAGAATATATTGGGGTTACGTGCACCCACAATTTTTGCTACTGGTATATAGTGCCATTGTCTGACTGGGAATTCAAAGAATATATGGGGGTTACGTGCACCCACAATTTTTACTACTGGTATATAGTGCCATTGTCTCACTGGGAATTCCACAAATAATTTGGGGATTCATTCACCCTACATCTCAGGCTCTTGCCATATTCACCCAGGTTGTCAGTGCTGCACCAGCTCGTTCCCAGACAGCTTGGCCCGAAAAACACGTTACCTATATAGAGGATTTGGACAATGAAGACAACATGTTCTAAATCTAATGTCTGCACCTTCTCCAGAATTAAAATAAAGGCAGCGTTTAACTTTCAAATAGCACTGCACAAAGGAAGATCTTATCAGCTTGTCTCATGACATGCTACTGAAAGGTGTCATTTGTGTATCTTAATGTAAATATAGTTGTATAAGCTTTTTGGGTTTTAGGCACTGCCAAGTTATTTATTACCACCCGCTCCCTTATAATGATGATGACGCCAAAGTCACTGTGGGTGTTCAGAGCTCACAGCTTTGGTTGACATTTGTCTTGCTCTCTGTCGGTACCAGCTGTCTTTTTGGATACCGTAAAGTTATGTTGACTTTATTAACAGCTATAGAAGCTTTAGCCAGGTTGTGACGGTGTGTAACCCTAACAACACTAAGTGGGATACACATTAATAGTCAGTCTATGTACGCTAAACGTATCACTGAAGTAATTTTTTTCCCCTCTCCCCTAATATAAGAAAGGAACAGACATTAGACCTAGACCGGGGTTCGAGGCTTGTAAAAATCCAGTATTATTTGTTCTTCATGATGTGAAATATGTGTTGAAAAGCAACCCAAGATGAAGTCAGCCATGTGTGCCAGTGTGTTACTTGGCATGCCTTTGCTGGCCCCAACTGTAAGGGTCACTCTCCATTTCCTCCATTTTCCACTCCCCTTCACACCATTTGTGGTGAAGCAATGGGATGCACTGAAGTGCAACCTCTAGCCTCGTGTGGGACAGGGACATCAGATGCCACTCCAACCCCCTCGTCTTCCTCCGCCAGCCAACGGTGCGAAGATGAGAGGAGTGTGCTCTGAATGTTTTCTGCCTAGCAGAGGCTAGTTCTCACTTACGAAAATGGCCCCACTTTGACCTGTATATCAGGCACAATGGTGTAGGTTTCAAAGAAACATGGCACCAACAAGTTGGAAAACGTGGGCCATGCGTGGACCGTGTTTGAGTCTGGCAAGCTCCAGATCTGCTACCAGGTTCCAGCCATTATCACAGGCGCAAAAATGCCAGGCCCCAGGTGTAGCAGGGAAAAAAAAATGCCATCTCAGCCAGGATGGCATCCCTGACCTCGGAGGCACTGTGCTGTCTGTCCCCCAAGCTTATGAGCTTCAGCACCGCCTGCTGACGTCTCCCCACACCAGTGTTTTAGCGTTTGCCGCTAGTAGCTGGGGTGGAGGTTGCAGCGTCGTAGGGTTTCAGTCTACTCCTGCCATGAATTTTGGCCTGGGAGAGGAGATAGGGTACCTCAGTTTGCACCCCGGGACCAGACTCCACCACTTTCACCCTGCCTGTCCTTAAAGATAAGCAGCATCCCTGACCACAGGCGCTTGTCCAAGTGTCGGTGGTCAAGTGGACCTTGCAGCAAAGCGCGGAACTAAGGGCCCACCTGGTGTTGAGTGACACGTGCTGGTGCAAGGCGGGGACGCCACACTGGGAGAAGTTGTGACGGCTAGGGACGGCATAGTGAGGTGCCACAGTTGCCATCAGGTCCGGGAAGGCGGGAGTTTCAACAAGCCGGAACGCCAACCTCTCCTGGGCCAGCAGTTTAGCGATGTTGGCGTTCTAGGCTTGCGTGGGTGGGTGGTTAGCGGTGTATTTCTGCCGGCGCTCCAATGTCTGAGAGATGGTGGGTTGTTGTAAAGAAGCGCCTGATGGTGCCTTTGATGGTGCAGGAGAAGGAGATAAGACAGAAACAGGGGAGGATGAGGGAGAAGTCAACAAAGTGGCGGAGGCAGATGAAGTGATGTCCTGGCTCGTCCTCTGGAGTGCATCGCCAGCACTGTGAGCAGAGGCAGTGGCATGAACGGCGGGCGACGTTTGTCCTGCCGTTGCTGCCTGCCACTGATTCCATTGGATTCCAAATGACGGTGCATTGAAGTGGTGGACAGGTTGCTCTTCTCAGGGCCCCTACTTGATTTCGAGAGGCAAATTGTGTAGACGACACTATATCTGTCCTCGGCGCATTCCTTGAAAAAACTCTACACCTTCAAGAAACGTGCCCTCGATGGGGGAGTTTTTCTGGGCTGGGTACAAAAGGGAACATCTTCAGACATTCCGGGTCTGGCCTGGCTTCGGCAAAGCAGCTGACCTCTGCCTCTGGACATGTCTCTGCCTCTAGCTACCCTTTTTGGTGCTGCACCTGCCTCAACATCCACACTACTTTCCCAGCTTGACATCCGCCTTGTCCAGGTGGGGTCGGTGTCCTCGTCGTCCACCACCTCCTCTTCCAACTCCTGTCTCGCCTCCTCCTCCTGCACAATGTGCATGTCAACTGGCTGCCCTGACAGCAACTGCGTCTCATCGTCGTCGATGAGGGTGGGTTGCTGGTCATCCGCCACCAAATTGACCGGAGATGGAATGGAGGAGACTCTAGTGTTTGAGCATCTGGACACAGATACTCGTCTGTTAGGTCCGTGGAATCGCGAAATGGAGGGGCAGGTTGCGGTACAGTCAAAGGAAGGGAGAACAGCTCTGGGGAGCAGGGACAGTTGGGGTTATTGTTCTGGGAAGATTGGGAATTTTGGGTGGAAGGAGGACAAGACTGTTGGGTAAGAGGAGGTAGAGGCTGACTGGCTGGTGGACAATGTGCTTTAAGCGTTATCCGACAGCCATTGCAAGACCTGTTCCTGGTTCTCGGGCCTACTAAGGCTACTAAGGTTAATGTTGAACTTTTGTGCAAAGTGCAGAACTTAGGGCTCGCCTGATGTTAAGGGACACACGCTGGTACAAGGCTCAACTCACCCTAAGTGCCAAAAACACTGCTGGTGCAAGGCTCTACTCATGCCAAGGGCCTCAATCTCTGCTGGTAGCTCAGCTTAAGGTCCTGTAACTTTGTTTGGAAGGGCTCATGTTAAGTGCTAGAAAAGTGAATTTTGGAAGGTCTTACCACATCACACACACACACACACACACACTCAAAATGACAGTTAAGGGTGAGGGCTTTTGGAATTCCCATTGCCTATTCCATTTGTGGTTGTCATGGGGAACGTGATTTAAAGGGGTGGTTGTTACTGTTTGTTGAGCTTAAATTGGGGTTTGTGTCCATCCATTTTGGGAGTAAAGAAGGTTTCCAGGTATTTTCCCACTTTGATAGAGGGTTTTTTGAGTGTGTAAAGTGTGTAGTTGTTAGGCTGTGATGTTGGGGTAATAGAGGGTCTTTTGTGTGTTAGATGCCCCCAGACATGCTTCCCCTGCTGTCCCAGTGTCATTCCAGAGGTGTTGGAATCATTTCCTGGGGTGTCATAGTGGACTTGGTGACCCTCCAGACACGGATTTGGGTTTCCCCCTTAACGAGTATCTGTTCCCCATAGACTATAATGGGGTTCGAAACCCGTTCGAACACACGAACATTGAGCGGCTTTTCAAATCGAATTTCGAACCTCGAACATTTTAGTGTTCGCTCATCTCTACTGAGCAACAGTCCAGAACTTTTTGATGATATTCTAATTTATAGAGATATACTAGTATATAGAGTGCTGAGAAATAGTATTTACCCACTTTCACATTTCTTTTGTTTTTGCACATTTGTCACACTCAGATTATGAAACAAATTTGAACATGATACAAGAATAAACTAAGGAAATACAAAAAACTGTTTTTATATGATTTAGTTTATTAACGGAAAAGAAACTCATTCAAACAACCATCAGGGGCACCAGGAAGATTAGGGTCAGTCCGATATCCGACCACCTATTGATAAGCAAGAACTGAGGAAGCCATCACTGTTATTAGGCTAGGAAAGCCCAAATATCATACAACTGTTCTTTAATTGGATATGGTTGGTTATGAGAAAAGACATTAGTAACATACATTTTTTTTTATGGGCTTGAGGAAGCTTTATACTGTATCTGGGAATTAATATAGAATAAGAGGCTTGTGCATTTCTGACCTAGAGGCTAATAGTGGTTGACCGCAAGTCACCAAGGCCATGTGAATATAGTCTATGCCATAGAGCAATAGATTTTGTCAGTAGCCCTCTCCTCCTAGTTTCCCACGTAGAGCAGTGCTATTCAAAGATCTGACACCTACATGGGGGAGGGACAGAGAAGGAATAAATTGTCGAGTGCAGGAGCTTTCATCTTCAATATTTTTAGCAATGGGTACATCTGTAGGTCAATAAGGATAGAATGTGGAAGGAGTAGGGAGAAGGAAAAGAGTTTGTAACAATCCACATTCATAACAAATTTTACAAAAAACTTGGGGCAACATGGTGGCTTAGTTGTTAGCACTGCAGCCTTGCAGCGTTGGAGTCCTGGGTTTGAATCCCACCAGGATCAACATCTGGAAAGAGTTTGTATGTTCTCCCCGTGTTTGTGTGGATTTCCTCCCATTCTACAAAGACATACTGATAGGAGAAAAAAAAAAAGTACATTGTTATCTCTATATGGGGCTCACAATCTACAATTTTTTTTTTTTTTTTACAAAAATCTTGTATTCATCTGAACCTTTGATTTTTGGGGTTTTCCATCCAGAAAACAATGTTCTGCTCTGGATTCTTTTTGGATACCAAAGTGTGATAACCAGAGACTTGGGGAAGTGTTGAAAAATATAAAAGGTCATACTCAACTTCCCTTATATCTTGTGGGCTCCCTTGTGTTGTCTGGTATTGTTTCAACTTTGTAAGGTCTCTTGAGTAACATCCTTGACCTGAGGATCCCTGTGATTGGGCCTTAGTGACACATGAGGTGTGCTGACATCATGAGACTGATTCATCTTTGCTCATCTCTTTTCCAATTTCCTTTGATGTCCGGCAGATTGTGCATAGTAAATGTATTACCACTGCCCTCTGGTGCACTGGGCTTGAGGTCCTTTAGTTACCTCCTGCTATTGAGATAAATTATAATTTATAGAGAGATCCCAGAAGGACCTTATTTGCTTACTAAGAAATAGGTGTTTACCAATGAGCATTTCCTTACGTCCTAATTCTTCCAAATTGAACACTGAAAAATACAGAAAAATAAATTTGAATTTCAAAAACTAAACCTGATTCTTAATGAAACATCACATGCATTAGGTTGGGAGAATAATATGATTTCCATATATTGTGGGAGATTTTCATACTTAAAAACCAATGACGGGTTTATGGTTTTGATATACTAGTGGAGGATGTTAAATTTAAAGATCAGCAAACTCCACATGATTTGCTTCGACAAATATTTGTAAGGCTTGGCTATTTCAGTCATTTCAGGCCAAACTGGCAACTATTATACTGTGAGGTCTCTTCAAACCCCTGACTATAATATTTGAAGGAAACACCTACCCTGGCCATCCTTGTGGCATCTGGTAGTCATCTGGTGGCCTCCTGAAGCCTCCTTCAGCCTCTACTTGGTGTCATGTACCCTGGGGTCACCAGTGAGACCTATTATTGAACTTCATCGGTCACATGAGGCACGTCAACGTCATAACACCATGAACTATTCACAGTTCTTAGTCGTGTCCCCAGAGCCTCGGAAAGAGGCCAGAAGAAGACAAGGGAGGGCTGTTGGTTGCCTCCAAATACCACAATAATACCCAGGATAGGTGATATTAGGTGGATATAATTGTGCTTATCGTTAATCACTTCTCCATTAGCCTTTTGTTATATTCAGGATTTAAGACACCACACACACAGTAACCTAAAAAGGTTTGGGTCGAGTCCAAATTTTTGGGGAATTTCTGGTCAAATCCTTTTGAGTTCTAATTAGTTCACTTGTCCCTAGTTAAAGCGGTTTTTGTAAAGTTGTATTTTCCATGCTTTACCTGCAAAGTGATAGCACCAACATATTGTTTGAAAGAAAACCTGTGAACACCAGGAACCTCCATTTCTCCCACATTTCCTAATATCGGAATATTTAGAGGTTCTCCATGTATTTATGTTCAAAGTCACCCACACCAGTCTTATGGATCAGAGCAATGGACAGCTAGACCACAGGGTGCAGGGCTAGAGACTATGACAAGGTCTGGTGTCTGCTACTTGTAGAGCTCTTATGGTTTTCAAGTACAGCAGAGAGCTCGATAACTGGTCCTAGATTGTTGTCCCTGTTCAGACACTGAAATGTTGCACAATAACATCACAAAGACTCAAGGTCAACCAAGGTAAGACTTTATTGAAGCCAAGAACAACAAGTCCTTATATGTGACTACAAGAAGTAGGAAATACAAAGGACTGGGGCACTCCCAGACACAACACATCACACATAGTAACAGCATCAGGACCGGACGATTGTTTTTATAGTTTTAGTTTTTATTGTTGTATTGATGTGTGCAACGTTTCATAATGTTTTTTACAGTTTTGAGCTATTTCTTACTTATTTTCACTTTCCACCTTTATACTGGTTATATAAGTGTGAAAGTGTCAGAGAGAGCCAATGCCCCTCCCCCACCTATGATGAACGCCCATTGAGCACTTCCATCACCACTGAAGGAGGAGATCATTATAGTTACCGGTGCCCTTACAATGTGTGTCCTCATCAGTACTGATGGAGGGGTCATTGCACTTGTATAAGGATGATGCCAACAGGACTTCAAAGAAGCATGGAGCAGAGTGGTAAGATCTTATTGCCGTGTCCCCCAAAATGGGGCAATTGCTATTGGTGATTTGTTGCATTGATGTGTAAGACATTTCATATTGCTTTATATTGTTTTACACTACTTTTAAGGTGGTATTTGCACTTTCTAGCTATACACTGATTATATAAGACTTAATGTGCCACTGCCCTTTTCCCCCCCGCCAATGATGAGTGCCCATGGGTGCCATCCTTACTTTTTAAGTGCAATGACCATGTCCACGATGTATTGATGAAAGAACTTCTTGCACTCACCACTTTGCTCCCGTCCTCTCGCTCTCTGCTCTGGCTACTGAGCGCTGAGGTCACAGCTGACCCTGTGTGACCTCTGACCTTAGTCATTCTACTAAGTGTTTGGGCCACAATATTATATGTAGAGGCACTGATAGGGCCATTTTACTACATGCAGAGGAATGGAGGGGACCATTATATTACATATGGGGCACTGGGGGGATCATTACATAACTGTTGATTGAGACTTCATATGGAGCCTTATTGTGTTAATATTTATAAGTGATCACTACTTTCGGGGTTGGGATATTTTGCAACTAGTGGACACTTAACTTGAAAGGGTTGTAAAACACCGCTATAAGACGACTTGGCTCAAGAATGGGAATATCTTGAATTTTCTGATTCCAAAATTCTGGCCAGTTCTAGCTCAGCCCCACAATATACTTCTATCCTAATGTAACTACTTTCTTTCCTACCCAGATACAAACCAAACAGAAATACAATCTAGTCTAACTTCATTATGTTATTACATTTCTGTTTCATTTCCCTTGATGAGAAGATTTATATTCCATTCCTTATAATCGGGTCTCCGTCTCCTCCGCCAGGCCCTTCTATCGGCAACGGCGAAGTATCCGATCGCTAGGGCGTGCCTCAAAGTTTATAGTATACCCGCAGGTACGCGTCTTACGAACCAAGAAAACCTGTTTCTGGGACACGTGCCTAAAACGGTGATACTAGGTTTTGTTGAAAATGAGGCCTTTAGCGGATCATATAGCCGCAATCTGTGAAGCTTCCACCACTATAATGTGAATCAAGCGTCGCTTTACCTGGACGGTGAGCAGATTCCCGCAAGACCGTTTCAACCGGATTTTGAAACGGATTCTGCCGTCAGGGAGTACGCGGCCCTTCTCCATATTTCAGGCAAGCAGAGAAGTGATAGTGGTTTAGCCATAGACAGAGATGAATTTATAAACGGCTATATATTTTTTGCATTTGATTTGTCACCGGATCAAGAACCAGGCGGACATTTTTCACTCATTAAAACAGGAAATCTTAGAGCGGAGTTCCACTTTGCAGTGCCAACACCCCACACGGTGAATATGATAGTTTATTCTATTCATACAAGTATTGTGGAAATTAGCAATCGCAGAGAGGATCGTATGCGATTTTTGATTAAACAAACCCCGTCATTTTCAGAAATGAATAGTCTACAACTTACAATTATCGCTAAATCTGACCCGTATATGAATTGTATATTTGCCGGCGTATTCCCCTGTGACTTTCTACCGGACAAACGTGTGCTACAAAGACCGGCGGCGTACATCGTTAATACGGATGATTCGCGTAAACGCGGTTCACGCTGGGTGTTAATTGTATTGTATCGTGATGTCGCTATATTTTTGGACTCTTATGGAGCCTTATGGAGTCTTTATGCAGCCTGTAGATGTTATTATATAATGTAACTCGGATTTGTTGAATAAAGTTATTGAAACATTGCCTGTTTTACTGTGTTTAATCCGTATACAACCTAATAACTAACAAATACATTGACATCATCATTCTAATTCAATCAGTCTCTAGTGAGTCGGCTAAACTATATAAGACGTACCGATCCTTGTCTCTGTATACTCCTTATAAACTGTAGGAGAGAGGAATTCTTATCATTCTTATTCCAGCAAGCTATAACAACACACCTTTCTATAAAAGCGTCGCACATTCTCAGGGCCGTATCAAATTAACATTCTTGAACACGGTCAATATCATTCTCATTCAATAAGCCTATACCATCACATCTAGATATAAAAACCTTATCAAACCTGTATCAAATTAACATTCTTGATCACACTGCATTCCTCAGCCTCAGTAATGCGTGCATTCTGAAGGGAGGGGTGAAAAGGGGCTTGTCCAGACACACCCATGTAGGCCGGCTCGGGGCATAGTTGGGCGGGGAAACCTGTCCGTACACAAAGAAAAGGGGCATAACTGGGCGTGTGAAATGGGCAGAAAGGGCGTGGATGGGGCGTGGCACCTGTCAAACCTCAAAAAAGGGGCGTTTGACGAAACATATAGATGCCTCACTACTTGTATTGCAGTGTAGAGAGGAAGTCAACCTACGCAGACATATAGGCTGATGTCCTCCCATCGGGACAGGTTCAACAAGGTTCTGCTCCTGGCAGCCCGATGACACTAACAGGTTCTCTTCCTTTAATTTATATTCCTCTTCTGCGTCACCCACACCAGTCTTATGGATCAGAGCAATGGACATCTAGACCACAGTGTGCAGGACTAGAGACTATGACAAGGCCTGGTGTCTGCTACTTGTAGAGCTCTTATGGTTTATAAGTGTAGCAGAGAGCTCGATAACTGGTACTGGAAAGGTATTGTTCCTGTTCAGACACTGAAATGTTGCACAATAACATCACAAAGACTCAAGGTCAACCAAGGTAAGACTTTATTGAAGCCAAGAAAAACAAGTCCTTATATGTGACTATAAGAAGTAGAGAAATACAAAGGACTGGGACACTCCCAGACACAACACATCACACATAGTAACAGCATCAGGATCCCCTTTATACTGGTTATGTAATAGTTAATGTGCCAGTGAGAGTTGGGTCATTATATTTACACATGGGGCAAAGAAGGGGTCATTCTACTGAGTGTGTGGGCAACAATATAACAAGGAGGAGCACTGACGGTGCCATTGTATCACATATATAAAAACTAAGGGGGCCATTATATTAGATGTGGGGGCGCTGAGGGGGTCATTACACAGCTGTTGACTGAGGCTTCAAATAACGCCATATAATTGTGGGGGGCCAACAATATCTTTGGAAATTATATATGATAAATTACATGAAGTGGGGTTTGAGATTACTTGTCCTTCCAGTGAGAGATAAGTAGTTTTGTCTCATAAAGGAATTGGTTAGACTAATTAACATGGAGACGCTATGAGCTTTGTACTATTGAGACTTTAAACAAAAGATCAAAGAAGAGAATCCCTTCTTTAGGTTATAAGAAGATGGAATGTTAATGAATCCTTATCTAACTAATTGTCTTCAAGGAGGATGTAAACACAGGATGTCTATAGGCTATTGATTGTTAGCCCCAAAGGCTAGAGTGGTCTGATCAGCATGTGATCATTATCTCTCTTGCCATGCAGCTAGGCTTTGTTTCATGAGAAAGTCCATCCCAGTTTGGATAGTAATAATGAGATGGAGATTACAGAAGGCTTTAGCCAATGGTCCCAGGCTAGGATTATGTTACCATTCCACATCCAATCATGTTATGCCAACTATGTTATGTTTTGTTATAGTCCAACCTGCTCTTGTCTGTATTGTATAAAAACTACCTCTCTGTAACAATAAATCAGAACTCACTTAATACACTACGATGTGTGTGTGTGTGTGTGTGTGTGTGTGTGTGTGTGTGTGTGTGTGTGTGTGTGTGTGTGTGTGTGTGTGTGTGAGACTTCTCCAGGCCTGATGATGGAGTGACTTCTCCAGGCCTGAATATTTAAATTAGACCTACTTCAACATACGTCAGGGGTCTTGTGCCCCTAACATATTAAAAACATTTGTAAGTGGTCGCTACTTTGGGAGTATTCGGTTTGGACGTTTTCTCATTTGGTTATACATCACTTCAAAAGGTTGAGCAACTCCATTGTAGGACGAATTGTCCAAGGAATGAGAATTGTCTGATTCCTTCCAAAATTATTTTGATGCCCCGCCTGCCAGTGTCCATAGATGACTCTCAGCCTGCGCTGTAAAGAAGCAGCCACCGGGGATCCCTGGCTGCATCCCGTGATCGACCCATACAGCCAGTGCGATCGACGTATTGGGCACCCCTGGTGTAGAGTAAGTATCTCAGCCCCACAATATACTTCTATCCTAATGTAACTACTTTCTTTCCTACCCAGATACAAACCAAACAGAAATACAATCTAGTCTAACTTCATTATCTTATTACATTTCTGTTTCATTTCCCTTGATGAGAAGATTTATATTCCATTCCTTATAATCGGGTCTCTGTCTCCTCCGGAGCTTTGGGGTAACAACATTTTGTCTTCATCCGGAGAACCATATTGGAGACCTGACTCCGCAGTTTCACTGTCACATAGATCAGATACATGGAATGGAGGGTTGGAAAAATCTGCCAAAAAAGATAAATTCCCAACAAGCCAAATGCATCATAAAAGTATGGGAAAGCTTGTGCAGAAATATTAAATAAAATGGAACAAAAAAGTGAGAATCCGAGGAACTTGATGGTCTTGTAGTAAGTATCCAGACGACTTGTTCCATTGCTTGTAGATTTCATTCGACTCATGTGATGGTAAAGATAGAAGATGAGCAGGACTGATGAAATAAAGTAAATGAAGAAGGGTCCAAAGGACAAAAATATCAATGATGAAAACAAAAAACTGGGATGATTCTTACCAAATATCTCTTGTGTTGAGTTGTGAGAGACTGTTATATAAACTACCATTATCATGCAAATATTTACAAAAGTGTAGATGACGGACACCACCAGTATAGCCATGATCAGCTGGGAGACTCTCTGTAACACAAAGGTCTTCAGCCTTAAGAAGAAGACATTGTGCAAGGTGAAGATCTGCAAACAGAAGACAACAGAGAGCAAAGTGGACAACCAGATGTTGGAGTAGGCAGAAGTATGTTCAAGAAACTCAATACACATAAACAAGATACTCTGTATGTCAAAGTAAGTATATAAAAGGACTTTCAGCAGACATACACCCTGGAATATCATCCTGATGATCCCGAGGGAGGTGATGACTTGGTCGGTCTTGGACACCGGTCTTCCTTTCTTCCACTCACAGATGGTCACAGCTACAATAAACACATTGATAAGAAATCCAGCCAGGAAGGTAAGTCCTGCTGCCACCACCAGAACTTGGTATTGTATGGTTGGAGATGAAGAGACATCCATTGCTCTATCAGTTCAGTGAGCTGTTCTCATAGAAGCTTACACCAGACACTGCTGAGCTGACAACTGGCGGCTGATATTGTAATGTACAAATACAAGGAGAGATGGAAAAACCCTGCAGATATTTACATGCATACAAAGTAGAGACGTCTTCTATGTAAAACTTTACAAGAAACATTTTTTCTATCATCATGAGTTTTTCCAATAACAATCTCAGTTACTACATACATGTACTGCCCCCTGCTGGTCTAGTCATGTGCATGCACAACTTTCTGGAATACAATGGCCAAGCAGATGGGTTTTCAGGTCTGCAGAGTAATGATGACACTTTCCTATGTTTTCCATCTAACAGTATGACAGCATGTATAAACCCTATGGGAGCATGCAGTACAGGATGAGGACATGAGTGGCACATAGGGGGCATATAGAGGCACTATAAGGAATGGAAGTAATCCAGTGACTGTGAGCGGTACTGACCCAACTAATAAAACCAAGGTCATGCTGATTTGTATTGTGATGGAGCAGAATTTAGAACAATCTACACTGACTCCTTGGGAAAGAACCAGCACCGCTCAGAGGATCCAAGCCATGGACATTGTCCCAGAAATAACTTCCCATAAGGATCCCCGTAGTACAAGGTCTCATAGGGAATGGACTTATAAAACAGTGTTAAAGCAGTTTTGTGCAGGAAATTTCTGGACTTTATTTTTGTACATTTGTTACAGATTATGAAACTACTTTGAACATCTAACTCAGTGATCGCTTCCACAATGTACCAATGAAAGGTTATTATATGTGAAGACAATGTGGGGGCCATTATACTGTATGTGGGGGGTTGTCGTATTATGTGGGGGCACTGCAGATGCCATTACTCTGGAGGCAGTGCATGGACACTGTGAAAGCCATTATATGACATGAGGAGCAGTGTAGTGTCCAATATATTATAGTCCAGCACTCGGAGGACAATATATTACACAGGGACAATGTAGAGGCTATTATATTATATGTGGGGAATTGTGGGGGTCATCACATTACATCTGGTGGTTATTGTATTATTGGCCGATATATTACATGTGGGGGCACTGAGGGGTCTATTACATGACTGTTTACAGAAGCTTCAAATAGAGCCTTATTTCTTTAACATTTATAAGTGATCCCTACTTCTCCATAGGGGGTTCTTCACCTGAAATAGTTGTGAAACACCATTCCAGAACTAATTGTCCCAAGAACAGGAATATCTTAAATTTTCTGATTCCAAAATTCTGGACAGTTCTAGCTCAGCCCCACAATATACTTCTATCCTAATGTAACGACTTTCTTTCCTACCCAGATACAAACCAAACAGAAATACAATCTAGTCTAACTTCATTATGTTATTACATTTCTGCTTCATTTCCCTTGATGAGAAGATTTATATTTAAGGTTGAGCCGATCTTGACTTTTCAGGATTGATTTTGAAATCCGATTTCCGATCATTTTTCATTCGAACCCGATCTCGATCCCAGTTCCGATCCCAATGCAAGTCAATGGGTTTTTTTACTAACCGGAGATCGGATTTTAAAAACAATCCTATTCACTACACAGCATGGAATCTAACAACTGAATGCTTTAATTGTTAGAATCCACGCTGTGTAGTGATTTTTTTTTAATCACTAAGTAGCCAGAAGATTTTTTATTAATCCTCTGGCTACTTAGTCCCCCCTGGTGTCCACTTACCTGCAGAGATGGCTGCTCCGGTGCCCGGTGTTCTCGTTCTTCTTCGCCTCACTGTCCCTGCCTCCCATGTTAGGAGAGTGTGGGCGGGTACTGGGAGGGGAGACGTCATGTCTCCCCACCCTGTACCCACCCACACTCTCCTAAGCCACAAGCCCCGCCTTCTTTCTAGCTCTTTAACACTAACCTGGGAGGCGGGCGCAGCGAGGTAAAGAAGAACGAGAACACCGGGCAACGGACCAAACATCTCTGCAGGTAATTAGCTACTAGAGATGATAGCTAGTCTCCCATTTGAATGAATGGACACAGCCGGCATGTAGGGGGTTAAGGCTGTGTGCCGTCTGCTTCCATTCATTCCTATGGAAGCACAGCGGAGCCTTCGCACTGAGTATACAATACTCAGTGTGAAGGCTAAAGGCTCATTTACACGGCGTAACGTCCCACGAGATTTGGAACGTGTACGCCGCGTGACCCTTTGCGTGCCGCACACGCTCCCATTCATTTCAATGGGAGCGGGGAGCGTATGCGCCGCGCTAGTTTGCGGCCGTGCATTTATTCACGGCCGCAAATGAATGGGAGCGTGTACGGCACGCAAAGGGTCACGCTGCGTACACGTGCCAAATCTCGCGGGACGTTACGCCGTGTGAACGAGCCCTAACATTGTACGCTTTTCCCAAAATGCTTGGGCAGTAGCAAAGCATTGTGGGAAATAATCACCGATCTCGATCCCACCTAAAAAGATCGTGTTCGGAATTCTAATCACGATCATGAAATTGTCTTGATCACCGATCGGAATCCGATCTTTTCCAAACATGATCGCTCAACCCTATTTATCTTTCATTCCTTATAATCGGGTCTCTGTCTCCTCCGGAGCTTTGGGGTAACAACATTTTGTCTTCATCAGGAGAACCATATTGGAGACCTGACTCCGCAGTTTCACTGTCACATAGATCAGATACATGGAATGGAGGGTTGGAAAAATCTGCCAAAAAAAGTAATAGCCCAAAAATCCAAATACATAAAAACAGTACTTGGAGGCTTGTGCAAAAATAATAAATACAGTGGAGCAAAAAAGTGAGAATCCGGTGAACTTGATGGTCTTATAGTAAGTATCCAGACGACTTGTTCCATTGCTTTGGGATTTCATTCGTCTTATGTGATGGTAAAGATAGAAGATGAGCAGGACTGAGGAAATAATGTAAATGAGGAAGGGTGCATTGAACAAAAATATGAGCGCAGAAATCCGGAGGCCATAAACAACATCATCGTATATCTCTTGGATTGAGTTTTGAGACATTGTTGAAAAAACTATTGTCATCAGCTGCATGAAACTATTACAGAAAGTGTAAATGATGGACACCACCAGTACAGCCATGATCAGGTGGGAGACTCTCTGTAACACAAAGGTCTTCAGCCTTAAGAAGAAGACATTGTGCAAGGTGAAGATCTGCAAACAGAAGACAACAGAGAGCAAAGTGGACAACCAGATGTTGGAGTAGACAGAAATAAACTGAAGAAACCCAACACACAAATAGAACAAGATATTCATGCCAGGAACATAAGTATATATAATGATAAGCAGCAGGCATGCACCCTGGAATATCATCCTGGTGATCCCGAGGGAGGTGATGACTTGGTCGGTCTTGGACACCGGTCTTCCTTTCTTCCACTCACAGATGGTCACAGCTACAATAAACACATTGATCAGAAATCCAGCCAGGAAGGTAAGTCCTGCTGCCACCACCAGAACTTGGTATTGTATGGTTGGAGATGAAGAGACATCCATTGTTCTATCAGTTCAGTGAGCTGTTCTCATAGAAGCTTACACTGGACACTGCTGAGCTGACAACTGGCCGCTGATATTATAATGTGCAAATACAAGGAGAGATGGAAAATGACGGCAGATATTAATATCTATACAAATAATCCCGGAGGTACAAATTTTACTAAGCAGGACGTAGTTTGCCAAACCTCAAAAGAGAACTTTTCATATCTTTGTGAGTTTTTCCAATAACAAACTCAGCTCTGAAACTTCATGCTTGTACTGCCCCTGCTGGTCTAGTCATGTGCTTGGCAATTTTCTGCAATGTAAATGTCAAGCACACGGTGTTTTCAGGTGTACAGGGAAATAATGGAAGATTATGAAAGATAATCTGTTTTCCCTTAGCCCAAACAGCAGCACAACTGGGGTATTCCTGCCCCTAACCCCTATAAGAGGCTGTAAGACCTCCTCCCCCCTGTGTTAGTACAAAAGTATAATGTATAAATACGAAATTACAATGACAAACAATTGGGAGGGAGCCTTGTGCTGCTGTTTGGGCTATGGGAAAACAGATTATCTTTCATAATCTTCCATTCCCCCTACGCCCAACCAGCAGCACAACTGAGGATTTAGCAAGTATAGGCTTTTACCCTAGGGTGGGTGATCCTGGCAGGCTGATGCCAAGACAGAGTGTCCAAACGCTGTGGAATCCACCGAATGCCAGTCCAGTCTATAGTGCCTGGCGAAGGTTAGCTGCGAACTCCAGGAGGCAGCGGCACATATCTGTTCCAGGGAAAGGCAACGCCTTTCTGCCCAGGACATCGCCACTGCTCTGGTGGTGTGGGCACGGACAAACTCTGGTACCGGAAGGTCTTGAGAACGTAGAGAGCAGTTGATGGTTTCCCTGATCCATCTTGACAGGGTGACTTTAGATGCTTTGACATCTCTATTGTGGCCAAACACATTTATCATCAGATTTTCTGACCTTCGAAAGGAGGCTGTGCGATCCAGGTAAATACGCAGTGTTCTGACCAAGTCCAGCTTGTGCATCTTCTCTTCTCACTCTGAAGTGGGAGAGGGAAAAAAGGCCGGTAAGGAGATTACCTAGGTAGGTAGGGTAGGGTAGGTACCTTTGGCAAGAATCCCAGGATGAACCTTAGTTGTACCCTGTCTGGGAAGAAGGTTATAAAGGGTTCTGAGGCCGCTAAGTCCTGTAGTTCTCCAACCCTTTTAGCAGAGGTTATTGCCAATAGGAAGGTAACCTTGTACGACAGGTATTTCCAATCCACTTCAGATAAGGGTTCGAAGGGGGGGAGCAGAGCCCCTGTAGAACCGCAGCCAGGTCCCACTTAGGGACTAGAGGCTGTACCTGGGGGCGTAGCCTAGCGGCCCCTCTCAGGAATTGCTTGATTAGAGGATCCTGTGATAGCCAAGTCTCCAGGAGTGCGGACAGAGCTGAAACTTGAACCTTCAGGGTGGCTGGTGCTAGCCGCCTCTCTAGACCATTTTGAAGGAACTCCAAAACAGAATCCCTCTCCAAGTCGCGCTGGTTATCCGCGCACCAGTTTCGGAATATCCGGGCGATCCTCTGGTAGCTCCAGTTAGTTGATTCCGCTCTTGAATGTGCTAAAGTCCTTAGCACTCCCTGGGACAATCCTCTCAGACGGCGCGGTTAACCTCCAGGCAGTGAGGTTGAACCTGTCCAGGTCCTGGCAGAGCTGTTTGTTTAGAGTTACCAGGTTGTGGACTGATGGAAGCCTCCAGTAGGTCCCTCGACTCATTAGAATGAGGTGGGTAAATGCCCTTTTTGGCCAGAACGGCATGATCACTATAGCCGAGGTCTGGTCCTGCCTGAGTTTCGCCAATACCTTTGGAATCATCGGAATGGGAGGAAAGACGTAAGCCAGTCTGAACCTCCAAGGCATTGACAGGGCATCCACCGCCAAAGGGTTGTCTTCCTTGTACAGGGAGCAAAACCTTTCTACTTTGGCGTTGTATTGGGTGGCCATCAGATCCACCTCAGGGAGACCCCACATCTCGGTGAGACGATGAAAGATGTCCGGATCCAGGGACCATTCGCCTGATGTCACTAGGCCTCTGCTGAGCTGATCTGCTAGAATGGTAAAATGCCCTCAGATGTGAACTGCCGACAACTGGGATAGATTTTCTTCTGCCCAGGCAAAAATCAGGTTGGTTACCTGCAGGAGAGAGGGGGATCTGGTTCCCCTTTGCTTGTTGATATAATGGACTGCTGTTAAGTTGTCCATCCTTATCTTCACAGCTTGTCTCTGCAGGTGGGTTGAAAACGCCAGAAGTGCTCGGTGAACTGCTGTAAGCTCGCGCCAATTGGATGAGCGCGTTCTCTCCAGGCGATTCCATGTGCCTTATGCAGGGGTCTCCCCCAGATGCATTCCCCATCCTGTGAGGGAGGCATCTGTAGTCAACAGGGTCCAGGAGGTCTGAACCGTGGACTTTCCGTCTTTGAGATGAGACCACCAAACCAGTGATCGACGGGTACTGATGGATAACTGGATAGGCTTCTGTAGTCCTGAAGGACTGTGGTTCCTGACTCTCAAGATCTCGCTTTGTAACGGGCGCATGTGCCACAGGGCCCATGGAACTGCTTTGATGGTGGCGGACATAAGACCCAGGACTTTCATGGCCGTCCTGATAGTAACCTTCCGGGTGATGGACAGGTGATGAGCCGCTCAACCAATCTTATCCTTGCGAGGAGAGGGTAGGGAGATCGTCATATTGAGAGAGTCCAGGATGAATCCCAGGAACTGGATCCGGGTTGATGGAACCACCACTGACTTCTGCCAGTTTATTAGCCAGCCCAGCTAGTTTAATAATGCCACAGTAGTTTTTAACTGTGTGGCTAGGACCTCCTTTGACCGGGCTTTCAGGAGCCAGTCGTCCAGATACTGGACTATAAAGATCCCTTCGAGGTGCAGGGCGGCTGCGACTGGAGCCACTACCTTGGTGAAGGTGTGGGGGGCTGAGGATATGCCGAATGGAAGAGCCATAAACTGGAAATGCGACATTCTTCCGTTTAGGTGTACAGCAATTCTTAGAAACTTTCTGTGCGCAGGAAAAATAGGTACTTGGAGATATGCATCCCTTAGGTCCAGGGTGACGAAATGATCTCTGGGATGCAGGAAGGGTAGAACTGACCTGATGGTTTCCATGCAAAACCGTACCTTGTGGATAAATTGATTCAAGTATCTGAGATCGATGATAATGCGCCATCCCCCTGATGACTTCGGAACTAGGAAGACCGGAGAGTAGACGCCTTGGCCATGTTCTGCACGGGGAACTGGTTCTAGTGCAGCTTTGTCCACATACTCCTGAACGGAATCTTCTAGATGAAGTTGTCTTGTGCCTTGAAAAGGGCGAGTTGTTACAAATTTTTCTACAGGGCGCGAGATGAAGCTTATCCTGTTTCCCTCCTGGATTAGCTGTATGACCCAGGGGTCCTGAATATGATGAAGCCAAGCGGCCACATGATGGGAGAGGCAGCTGCCTATAACAGCAGGGGTTGGGGGAGGGGGGTCGGACAGTCAGAAAGATGACCGCTTCTGGTCCCGGGAGGCACCACGACCTCCCCCTCTGGCCTGGAGCCCTGGACGTCTCTAGCCTCATCTGGAAAAGCCACATCCCTGAAAGGAAGGTCTTTTGCCACCGGAGAGTTGGGGGAAATTCTTCCCCTTAGAATCCGCAAGCTCCCTGCCAAATAACTTCCCTGGTTCAAAGGGGAGGGTACAAAGGCTATATTTGGAGGCATTGTCAGCCCTCCAAGGCTTAAGCCATAAGGGGCGTCTGGCTACTGTAGAGAGCGCCATTGCCCTAGAAGCCAGTTTTGTCTAGAAAAATGTAGCCTCAGACAAATGGTCCACTATTAAATTGATGTCTGACATGGCCGCTAGAAGATCATCCCGGTGAACTCCAGAATCAATGTCCCTAGCCAGGGACGACAATTTGGCCGAAGGCCTGATACTACTTCGCTGGCGGAGATGCCTACAGAGGCCTGGGTGGAGGAGGCTGCATATATACGCCTGAGTGAGCCCTCGACGCGGCGGTCCATTGGATCCTGCACGCTTGACCCATCTTCCGAGGGTACTGTACACCTGGATAATTTCGCCATGGCTATATCCACTTTCGGCGGAAAGCCCCAAGTTCCCTGCTGGGACTCAGTAACGGGAAATAAGGTTTTGAAATGCTTAGATGTAACAAACGCCTTTTCTGGGCGTCTCCACTCCGCCTCCTTACCACGGACTAAATCCGAATTAGCCCTGAAGGATCTTAATCTTCGGCTCGATCCCTCGCCGCTATCACGGTCCCTTGACCTGATGTTCTTCAGGAGTCTGGGCATCTTTTCCAGCGGAGAAATTGCTTTCTCTGCCTCTTCTGATTCCTCATCTGAGGAATCCACCTCCCCAATGTGAAGATTTTCCAAGGGGGGAAGAGAAAGCTCACAGGGCTCCATCCGGGGCCTCTTTGCCAGTTGCGAGATGGAATACTTTACCTCCCTCATGGATTGATGGATGAAGTCCTTCACCCAGCCGACAACCTCACGCAATGGGGTAGCTTTTGAAGGGGGTGCTCTGCAACCCTGGCAATACCTGTATTTGCACCCATCAGGTAAAGGAATCCTGCATTTGACGCAGGATAAATGCTTCCTCTTGGAAGTTGTCTTTCTCCAGGAAGGAATGACGGATGAGGAAGAGGAGGACATGCTGAAGAGAAAAAAAACTTGACAAGTCATTTAAGGCTTCAAACAGGGGATCACTAAATCCTCCCCCCTCCTGCCCACCTAACAATCATACGGTTTAGACCACAAGGAACACCTAGGGATAACCGAGCTTAACCACAGGAAGTGTGCAAGCAAAGTGTGGTAGGCAGAGAGGGGTTTAAATAGAGCCACAGGAGAAGGGGGCGTGGCAAACGTCGGGGCCACGCCCTCCCTCAGTACTACACCTAAGTGTCCCCCCCCCGGCAGAAAATGGACTGGGGGAGAACAAGGACCTTCCCTCTCCCTAATACGAGGGGAGGGAAAAAAAACAAAAGAAACCGCAGTTGTGGTAGGACCGGCCGGAGCCGGACTGCGCAAGCGCGGCACCCCCGGAAGCAGCACTCAGTGCATCAAGCAGTAGGATTAAAAAAATAATAAAAAATCAGAAACAGAACAAAAAATTCTATGGGGTCCGTGTGTTTTCACTGCACACCACTTCCAGTACTTTTGGTAGTCCATTCCGGGGGTCCCCATTTGAACTCCCCAAGCGGATTACCAATGCAGATGTGAACGAGGCCTTAGCAATTTTTTGCTTTTTATGTGTTTTTTATTATCTTTATATGTGATGTAGGGAAAGGGGAAAGTTTTTTTTTTTTTTTTACTTTTATTTTTCCTTTAGGGAGTCTGATCACTCATACAATACGCTGCAATACCGTACTATTGTATTGCAATGTATAGTAAAAATGAATTGACTTCTATTACATGCTGTCTATGGGAACGTGTGATGGATCTGTAGAAGTGACAAGCCTGGAAGCCTTCAATAGGAGAGTGATGATTGATAAAAATGTTGGTGCCCATGATATCTAAAGCCATAATAGCTGTTAGTGTTGGGGCTGTCTGTATTATACATCCAGCATTCCCCGTGAATAGAGAGGGCTCAGAGATAATGTCTAGTAATACAAATGAGTGTAAGTGATCTGTAGCCACATGGAAATATCTCCGGACACGGATGGTTTGCACAGAAGTCGTGTTATCTTTCGCTCTTCCATTGCACCTCTTACAGCATGTTGTGTCTGCTCAGGGTCAGGTTGCTGCCGGTGGTTACTCAGCCCTAGTCTGAAATAGCTTTATTCCATGTGTAATTTGCATGACTGGGAAGAAAACATTTCCATGTTGTATCTCGCTTGTGAGGAATGAACTAATATGAGAGAATGTAACAGAAAATAAGAATCCTTGTGCTGAAGTTTTGATACAGTTTGTGTTCATTTTATATTTAACCTCTTAATGACACAGCCTAAAAGGAACCGTAAGGACAAAGCCTCATTCTTCAAACTATTATGTTGTATCTCTTAGAAACAGAAATGCCGCACATGGGGGTGTAAACATGAAGGGAAGGAGCGATGCTGGGAATCTAAAAAGCAGATTTTGCTGCAATAATGTTCAGGTGCCGTGTCTCATTTGCAGATTATCAATACAATGGAAACTCTACAAAAAGTGACCCCATTATGGAAACATTATGGATATAGTGAGCATTCTGACCTTACATCTGTTTCACAGATTGTATTACCATTGTGGTACAGATGGCTTGAGAAAGCGCCAGGAGCGTGAACTTGCCATTGCCTTGTCTCATTGCCAGGCTGACATCTCTTTCTCCCGTGTTGTTACGCTGGTTTTGAATAAAGGTCTCGTTTTTGTAAAATCCATAAACTTAGAATTGAAAAAAAAGGAGTAGTTTTTAACCCATTGTAGCATTGGTGACTCCCCACATCTTTTTTCTTGCTACTTGGTATGAGAACTGTTTTTTATGTTTACTCACCTCCCCTGGACCTCCATTTATTATACTCTGGGATCTGAAGAGACTCCACAATTAGGGTTGAGCGATCTTTTTAGTTGGGATCGAGATCGGTGATTATTTCCCACAATGCTTTGCTACTGGCCAAGCATTGCAGGAAAAGCTAACAATGTTAGCCTTCACACTGAGTATATGCTCCGCTCATTCTGAGCGGAGTGTATACTCAGTGTGAAGGCTCCGCTGCGGTTCCATAGGAATGAATGGAAGCAGCCGGCACACAGCCTTAACCCCCTGTGTGCCAGCTGCGTCCATTCATTCTAATGGGAGACTAGCTAACATCTCTAGTAGCTACTTACCTGCAGAGATGGCTGGTCCAGTGACAGGTGTTCTCGTTCTTCTTCGCCTCGCTGCCCCTGCCTCCCAGGTTAGTGTTTAAAGAGCTAGGAAGAGGGCGGGGCTTGTGGCTTAGAAGAGTGTGGGCGGGTACATGGCGGGGAGACGTGACGTCTCCCCTCCCAGTACCCGACCACACTCTCCTAACCCGCCCACACTCTCCTAACCTGGGAGGCAGCGAGGTGAAGAAGAACGAGAACACTGGGCACCGGACCAGCCATCTCTGCAGGTAAGTGGACACCAGGGGGGGGACTAAGTAGCCAGAGGATTTTAAAAAAAATCTTCTGGCTACTTAGTAATTAAAAAAAAATCACTACACAGTGTGGATTCTAATAATTAAAGTGTTCAATTCTTAGATTCCATGCTGTGTAGTGAATAAGATTGTTTTTAAAATCCAATCTCCGATTAGTAAAGAAATCCCATTGACTTGCATTGGGATCGGAATTGGGATCGAGATCGGGTTCAAATGAAAAATGATCGGAAATCAGATTTCAAAATCGATCCTGAAAAGTCAAGATCGGCTCAACTGTACCCACAATATAAAAGTATTTCAGTCAAGCCCAATTTTTTTTGAAAAATTCATGTAGAATCCAGATCAGTTCACTCGCCCTAAGAGGTTTTTGTGTAGTTGATGTTTCCAGACTAAGAGCAACAATATTTCATTTCTTCCAATACCAGTGATGGATAATATATTTTCAAACCGGGAACCTCCATTTCTCCCACATTTCCTAATCTCTGAACAGTTAGAGGTTCTCTTCCATTTCTTTATGTTCCTCCTCGGCATCACCCACACCAGTCTTATGGATCAGAGCAATGGACAGCTAGACCACAGTATCAGACACTGAAATAGAGCATATGTAGAAAAAAGTTAGGAAGGGCACTCACCCACATCCAAGCTCGTCTTCATAAAATACTTCTTTTATTAAGGTAACAGATTTCTTTAAAAACAAGTAGTGCAGGGAGGGAATAGAGCATATCAGGCAAGTAGGCAACAGCCGTTTCGCGCAACTGTGTGCGCTTTCTCAAGCCTCAGAATGCAATAACAGATGGACAGAAAAGCAGGCTTAAGTACTGTTAAAACAATCAGGCATAATAGGAATCTCATGAGGTGGATCCAGCTTCCGCCAATGGCAAAAGCTACCATGCCCTTCATGAATATTCATACCAGCATAGGTGGACCAGAATGAAGACTGTTTGAAAGTCTTTACACCAATTAGTAATGAGCCGATGCTCAGATGTAGAGTCAGCCGAATGCACTATAGGGTTGTGCATACAAACCTCCGTGCTTCTCAATCCTCCAACGGGGAGAGGCACGGACAAGCAGCCAATCAGAAGAAGGCCTATGCGCAAGCGCGCATCGATCCTCTGTGCGGCACTCCGGCATATAGACACAAGGCAGTCTGCCTATTGAAAAAGCGCCGATGCGCATGTGTATTAAGACGCGAAGGTCTCAACATCGCGTATAAGCAGTCAATTGACTGCTACAATAAACCAGGAGCCAATCCAGGAAGCGCCGATGCGCATGCGCATTAACGTGCATCGGCATAGCCTTGTCCTTACGGCATATGCCGATATATGCCGTGCATCGCCATCCAGGAAATATTTATTAATCATAGATGTTATATTTTTTAATTACTGCATTATTTATGTTGTAGTGTTCTATGACTACTATGGCTGCATATGCTGATAGAAATTAATCAGAGAGGGCACTATTTTATAAGATCCTCCATGCCCGATTATTATTTCCAGACAAAAACATTCAGAAATATGTAGTTGAACGTGCAGTATGATAGAAATATTTTGTAACATTTTTCAAAGATGATGAGACAATTTTATACGAAAAAGAATCATATATAAATGGGATGACAAGAATTAGAACAAGTTGTTCTTAGAGTTTCTTTACAGAAAAATACCCATATCAAGTCTATCGTTTAACCCTAAGGGGCCGGTCGCATTGGTACGTAGAATCCATTTTGCTTCACATTGAAGCAATAATTTATTATGATCCCCTCCTTGAGGGGGTAGATTCACCTTTTCTATTCCGGCAAACCTCAAACAGCTTGCATCTCCGTTGTGTGAATCAGTAATATGTTGTATTAAACGTGGGGAGCCTTTTTTAGTGGAAATAGATTTAAAGTGTTCCCGAAACCTCACATAAAGAGGTCTAATAGTTTTTCCAATGTAGTAGTAACCACATGGACAGTAAACCACATAAACCACAAATTTTGTTTTACAAGTCAGAAATTGATTTACCGTATGTTCAATTTTGCCCAAAGGTAGTATACGTTTCTTTAGGTTATAGCGACAGTATTTACATTGTCCACAGGAAAAATTTCCTTTTGGACATGATTTCTCCAGCCAGCTGGGGTCTTTTTTAGACGACAGACGACTGGACACTAATGTATCTTTTACAGTTCTGCAACGCTTAAAACTAATAAGGGGCTTCATTTCTGCTTTTGATGCTAAAGTGGCATCACTCTGGATTATGTTCCAATTACGGTAAATAGCTGATCAAATTTGTTTTTCCATAGGGCTATACTTAAAGGTGAAGGTAAACCTATTCTGAGTTTTCTTACATTTATTTGGACCTTTCAATAATTTATTTCTATCCAAGCCTTTTGATTTAACATATGCTTTTTCAATAGCGTAGTCAGGATAGCCTCTTAATCTCAGACGTTTTTTCAGAGACTCAGCCTGTTTTTCAAAGACTTCAACCTCACTGTTTATCCTTTTTAAACGAATGAATTGGCCGTAAGGAATGGAATTTTTTACGGATTGTGCATGAAAGCTCTTATAATGCAACAATGCATTTGTCGCTGTGGGTTTCCTATAGACCTCCGTGGAGATGCTGTTCCCTGTTTTTTTAACTAAAACGTCTAAGAATTCAAGAGTATCATTATTGATTTTTGCTGTAAATCTCATGTTCATATGATTAGTGTTGAGATAATTTACGAACTCAAAGAAAGCCTCCTCTGAGCCAGACCATAGTAAGAAGACGTCATCCACATACCGTAGATAGAGCTGAATAAATTTAGAGAATCTAATATTTACGGAATACACATATTCATCTTCGAAATCGGCAAGAGAAATATTTGCAAAGGTGCACGCTAAAGGCGTGCCCATTGCCGTGCCATTAATTTGGGCGTACCAGCGCTCATTAAACATGAACGCGTTATTACCTAATACGGTTTCAATACCTCGTTTAATAAATTCGATTAAGTCGTCATCTTTTTGTGCATGTTTCAAGATCTTAATGATAGAATTAACCCCCTGTTGTTGTGGAATGCGGGTATATAAGCTTTCTACGTCGATAGATGCCAGTTTTATATTGCTTTCAAAGGAGACATCATTGACTCGTCTAAGAAAATCGTTAGTATCCTTTAGATAGGATATATATAAAATTGTCTCATCATCTTTGAAAAATGTTACAAAATATTTTTATCATACTGCACGTTCAACTACATATTTCTGAATGTTTTTGTCTGGAAATAATAATCGGGCATGGAGGATCTTATAAAATAGTGCCCTCTCTGATTAATTTCTATCAGCATATGCAGCCATAGTAGTCATAGAACACTACAACATAAATAATGCAGTAATTAAAAAATATAACATCTATGATTAATAAATATTTTCTGGATGGCGATGCACGGCATATATCGGCATATGCCGTAAGGACAAGGCTATGCCGATGCGCGTTAATGCGCACGCGCATCGGCGCTTCCTGGATTGGCTCCTGGTTTATTGTAGCAGTCAATTGACTGCTTATACGCGATGTTGAGACCTTCGCGTCTTAATACGCATGCGCATCGGCGCTTTTTCAATAGGCAGACTGCCTTGTGTCTATATGCCGGAGTGCCGCACAGAGGATCGATGCGCGCTTGCGCATAGGCCTTCTTCTGATTGGCTGCTTGTCCGTGCCTCTCCCCGTTGGAGGATTGAGAAGCACGGAGGTTTGTATGCACAACCCTATAGTGCATTCGGCTGACTCTACATCTGAGCATCGGCTCATTACTAATTGGTGTAAAGACTTTCAAACAGTCTTCATTCTGGTCCACCTATGCTGGTATGAATATTCATGAAGGGCATGGTAGCTTTTGCCATTGGCGGAAGCTGGATCCACCTCATGAGATTCCTATTATGCCTGATTGTTTTAACAGTACTTAAGCCTGCTTTTCTGTCCATCTGTTATTGCATTCTGAGGCTTGAGAAAGCGCACACAGTTGCGCGAAACGGCTGTTGCCTACTTGCCTGATATGCTCTATTCCCTCCCTGCACTACTTGTTTTTAAAGAAATCTGTTACCTTAATAAAAGAAGTATTTTATGAAGACGAACTTGGATGTGGGTGAGTGCCCTTCCTAACTTTTTTCTACATATGCTCTATTTGTTCATACTGCCTTTTTTTGGTTGTTGAGCACCCCCACAGCTCTTCACATTTAAGGTTACAATCCTCATATTTACCTTCAATTTATTGGGACTTTCATTTATATTTCTAGCAGTGCCATCCTACATTTCTTTTTCCTTGGTTTTTATCAGACACTGAAATGTTGTACAATAACACCACAAAGAGTCAAGGTCAACCAAGGTAAGACTTTATTATAGCCAAGAACAACAAGTCCTTATATGTGACTACAAGAAGTAGAGAAATAAAAAGGACTGGGACACTCCCAGACACAACACATCACACATAGTAACAGCATCAGGACCGGACGATTGTCTCTATAGGATTTACTCTGTCATATATGTCTCTCTATTTCTACCTAGATATTTGCACTTTCCAGCTTTATACCAGTTATATAAGAGTTAACATTCTGGTGAGAACCAATGTCCCTCCCCCCCAAGCCATATGGTATATAGCTTGGGCACCTGGGCTGGCTGATCAGACCTGCCTTCCCTACATTTAAGGAGGCAGGTTTGGCCCTTCAGGTGCTCTAGTCTCAAATACCAAATGCCATACGGTGCGGTGGGTCTGTGTTTGGGCGCCTCCCCTAATCCTAAGAACCAGCGCAAGGAGAGCTACCGATGTCCTTGCGCTTGTTCAGCCATCTACGTATCAGCGTAGGCGGCGTCATCACGCCGCCTACGCTGATACACAGACTCCTGAGAGAAGAGCATGCGGCAGCAGCGGGAGAAGCAGCGCGTGGTCGGACGGTAAGTATAACTTTTTTTTGTTTTATAATAGGCCGCTGCCTGCTGGAGTATCTACCAGCAGGCAGCGGCCTGTTTACCAACCCGTACCTGCTCACTGCCGCCCCCGCTTCCCCTTGTACTTTAGGCCGCGGCGGGCGGTAGTGAATAGGCCCGGGCCAGGCCGCGATCCCACTGCCGCTAATATTATACTCAGGGGTCTTTTCAGACCCCCGAGTATAATAATCAGGGCCCCAGTGGAGGTGAGAGAACATAATAAACAAAGTTACTCACCTCTCCGGGATCCGGTGTTACTCCTAGCTGGCTTCGGGGCTATATGGTAATGCCCAGATGTCACGTGGTCTGGAATATTACCATATAGGCCCGAAGCCTGTGCTAGCAGTACTATATAGGCCTGAAGCCTGTGCTAGTAGTAATAGCCTGTTACTGCTAGCACAGGCTTTAGGCCTATATAGTAACAGGCTGTTACTGCTACCACAGGCTTTGGGCCTATATGTTACTGCTAGCACAGGCTTTGGGCCTATATGGTAATATCCCAGACCACGTGACGTCTGACACATTACCATATAGACCCAAAGCCTGCTAGGAGTAAAATCGGATCCCGGTGAGGTGAGTAACAGTATTTATTATGTTCCCTCACCTCCCCTGGGGCTCCGATTATTATACTCAGGGTCTGAAAAGACCCCCGAGTATAATAATAGTTCATGGGTGTGCAACTGTGGGGCATAATAGAGCTTGAAGGGTCCACTGTGGCCCCTGTAACCTCTATTATGCCCTACAGTGCCCCCCCTGCAACCTCTATTATACCCCACAGTCTATTGTGCCACTGTGGGGCATAATATAGGCTGCAGGGGCTGCTGTGATTATATATATATATATATATATATATATATATATATATATATATATATGTATATGGGTTGGATGTGTGGAGAAGTGAGGAGTCAAAGATGTCTGTGTTTCAAACTTTACAGAGTCAAGTCACAGCTGGAAGAAGTGGTCATGGCGGTCCAAAGGGAAGAGACGGGAAATGTGGGAAGACGTCTCCTGTGAGTATTACTGCACAACATATTACTGCATTGTATTTATTGTAATGTTGTGATTTATTGTAATGGTACTGCTAGCACCCCCAATCCCCCCGCTGTCTGAGGCGAACAATCGAGAGATGCCCCCAAATCTTTCAATTACTACAACTCCCAGCAGCTCCAGATGCCCTGGAACTGTTGAGAGTTGTAGTCCACCCACCCAATAGATGATGTCCCACTCTATTGTTATGCTGGTGCCCTTTTCTAGAGCTCCAGCATAACAATATCCAAGTTTCAGAAACGCTGAGGACTTAGGATATGTTCACACATCAGTATGCCATCCGTCCGTTTGAATTCAGTTTGACACTTCAAAATGGACTGGTACTGTTAGGGAATAGCCAGATGATAATTCCCCAGAAGCTGCTGGTGAACCCTGGAGGGAGGGGCACAAGGGACAGTGAGCCCTAAACTGAAGCCCCCCGCTTGCCCTTCCTATTGCCAGACCCTATCCTAGGTAATAGGCGACAACCACGAAGACAATCCCTCCCTGAATACGTGAAACACAAAACGCAGACAAGACGAACAACAACAAAGGGAGGTCAGCTAGCCAGGGTTCGGTAACAAGAGAGCGATGCAGTGCCAAATCGGAGTCAAGAGAATAGTCAGTAGGGAAGCCAGAGGTCAAGGATTAGCATACAAGTAAATAACAGCAAGAGATACCAGAAAGCAAGAGGCAATAACCGGCACCAGTGTGACTGTGAGCCAAGACTAAATAGGGGAGGAAGAACCCGCCCAGAACCTGACAGGAAGAAAAGCTGTCAATCACAGGCAAGACAAAATCAAACACTAAATGAACAGAGGCAACCTTGGCAGAAGACGGGTGTGGTGCAAATCCAATTAAGGACTAGAGCCGCGTTCACACAGCGCAACCAAAAACTTTAAGCAGATTATCAAACTGCACACGCCTCCCGCGCCGCAGCATGCGAGCAGAGGGTGGCGCAGAGGCCCGAACAGGCAGAGATGCCACAGGTACACATACTGATCTCTACTCTGGTTACAATTGCTACTTTTAATCCCCTTATCTGTCCTTTAGGGGACGGAGAGCGTTTGCTATCAGCATAAAAAGGTGTCAGTATACAATCAGTATGTGCCTCAGTCCGTTTTGAAGTGTCAAACTGAATTCAAACGGACGGATGGCATACTGATGTGTGAACATACCCTTATCTGTCTGACAATGCCTGAAAATGGCTGACACCTGGCGGACTTCATTATGTTAATGAGGTCTGCCACTGTCTGTGTGTAACCGCCATTTTGATAGTCCACCTCTCCGTCATTCTGGTCCCATTGTGGACCTGTATGACGGAGAGCTTGCCGCTGTTTTGAACCTAGCATTAGGCTATGGCTACACTATAACTTCTGTCATACAACCAAAGATGTGTTGCCCTGTGATTCTTTCACTCATGTTAGTGAATGGAGTAACATTGCAACCTGAGGGACCCAATGCGACTCCATTCACTAATGTGAAAGAGTCCCAAAGGGACACTGCGATCTTTAGTTGCATGAAGGAAGTAGTAGTGTAGCCATAGCTGTTTTGCACACTGTATTGTGCGTGAAAATGCACTTTAAACATGTATAATGGCAAAAACTGTACGGGCGATATTACATAGGGCAGTAGGGTGGGCCCCTGGAAATAATCCCACTGGTGGGCCCTAGGCACCCCAGTCCGACCCTGTTCTGAAATATAGGGATAGGCCAGGGGTAGGGGAGACACCCATCATTTACAGGACCTAGTGCACACAGTGAGTGCGGCCCAGTAAAGTAACTGGGAGCACACAGTCACATTTCTGTTAGTCTTGCAGTGCAGTAACTACAAGACTTTGTAATTCATTAGCGGCTGCTCTGTCCTGCAGTGGTAGGTGCCCTGAGAAGTAACAAGGAGCACTCAGTTGGTGGTGTAGCCCGGCAGTGAAGTTCACTGTAGGGCCTTGTTCACACCAGGGTGCCCTGCGGTCCAGAGCCTATTGGGTTACGCAGGATATTTATTATTAATTTTTTTTAATATACTCTGCTAACCAAAACCGTATGCTAGAGTCAGAGCCCCGCCGCAAAATGGATTTGTAATCGCACTTAGCGAATCTTGTGAGTGACCTTAACACATGCCTGGGCACGGTGGAGCAGCAATTGCAGCAATCTCCACCAGCTGCCTCAGCTGACATTCCCACCCTGTCCCAGGGCTTAGTTCAGGCTATGGCTCAGTTGGTGGGTAGTCTGCCAACCCCTGTGCTGTCACCATGTCCTCTCCTGCCTCCGAAGTGTTTCGCAGGTGAGCCGCAGGAATGTCGGCGATTCATCCACCAGTGTGACACTTACATTGAGGCCTGTCCCTGGCTTTTCTCAGATGAGAAGTCTAAGATGGCCTTTGTGGTTTCCTTGCTCACTGGGAGAGCATTGGCCTGGGTCAACCCGTTAAAATAACAGGACGCGGCGGAGATGGCTACACTAGTTTCACTGTTTGAAGCACTACGCCTGGTATTTCATGGCCCTGTGCCCCAGTCCACCTACGCCTCTAGCTCTTGGGATTACGGCAAGTCCAGAGCTCGGTAGCAGACTTTGCTATCGAGTTTCGGACCTTGGCATCCAAGCTGGTTTGGCCAGACAGGGTACTGGTAGCGATTTATTGGGAGAGCTTGTCCTCACGTTTAAAGGACGAACTAGCAGGCCGGGAACCCTCTACCTCCCTCTCAGCCATTATTAATTTGGCGACTCGTGTTGATACACAGTTGTCAGACAGGAGAGTGGAGAGGAGGCTCGAGCATAACCTCATGTCTCAGAGGGGGGCTCTTTAAGTCATCCCCTGCCCCGCCTGTTGAGTCACAGCTACCCGTATTTTGGACTGGAACCTGAGGCGGCCTCCAAAAACCCCTCATATAGGCCTGCTGCTTATTCATGCATGCCGCTGTTTATAAAACAATGGGAGGAATAAGGTCACATAGCAGGCAAACAAAGCAGCATTTCTAAAGCAATATGTTTAGGAAAAGTCTTCACTTTACATAAGCTACCAGTATAGGTAGGATCCTTGAGATGGGACAACCCCTTTAATCATATGCCTTGGGATGTGATTAATCTTGTGAGGCCCCTTAGTAATGAGACACCTTTCTATAGACCATCAGTTCAACCCGCTGATATTATTTGTCACTAAGTTTCAGGATTGCTTTCTAATTCCTGATACTAAAGTAAAAAATAGAAATAAAGTAGTGGCTCACCGAATCTTCATATATTCGTCCAATCTTCAGGGTGCACAGCCAGAAAGATCCCGGACTCCTGAGACAATCAACAATGCGTGAAATACAAAAATGATCCAGTCCGCACTCCTGAGATGGCCTTTTTCTAAAATTTAACTTTTAATATTCCATGCGTAAAAATGGGTAAATATAGTACAAACAAAACAAAGTGAGAGTGAAGACACAAAAAGTGTTTTAAAATCCCATAATTTGAGAGTTGTCTGACGCGTTTCTGGGTATACTTTACCCCTTAGTCATAGCCTTCCGTCCTACTAACCTACTAGGTTTTAAATACACAGCTAAATCCTTGTATGCACCTGAACCATATCTATATACTAATCAGTCATTATCAAATACTACACCCAGCATCTACCTAAACCGAAATGCCCAAAATTGATTCATCCTTAACAATTTTTATATAGTACTCTAACCTAAGCACATGCAACCGGTATTAGACTATAGATCTTCTATCTTTATGAACTTATTACACACGGGTACAACTTCTTCGTCATGTTCTCGTAATCCTCTATAGTCTCTTTTTCATGAATGGAGCGGTCACGTGATACCCACAAGCCAATGAAAAGACATCTCCATTCATTGGTTGTCTGGGTCACAAGATCCAGATTGACCAATAAAATATATCCTTTACTGATCTTATACACTTACATTAGGACATAACCTAAGCTAGATATAACGGCATCTAATAATTGAACTTCATACTCATGATGCCTTGTTATTGCTGCACAAGTCCTTAGATTACATAAGGATAATAGAATATGAAATTACGGTACATAAAAATGAACATACCAGTCCTTAAGTTCAATAAAGGTAATAGAATATAACAATTGCAATGCATTCAATGAATAAACATTAGATCTGATCTTAAATTCAGTCCATGGGGGTTCCGACTATTAAATTTAAAAATATAGAAAGCCTCCTTCTCCAATAGAACTTTTTTATTATTGCCTCCCCTAACTAGTTCTATGACCTTCTCCAATGCGAAAAAACGCAAAGAATCTAAACTGCCCTTGTGAATTAACGCAAAATGCTGAGCTGCTCCTGATGCGTTTTCAACCCCTAATTTAGTGCTATCTCTCAGATGTTCAGCTATACGAATTTTCAACTTACGGGTGGTACATCCGATGTAATCTTTTATACATGTAATGCATCGGATACAATATATTACGTTTTCACTAGTGCAATTAAGATGTGCCTTAACTTTAACTTTAAAATCCGAAGCACTGCTGTTGAATTCCCCTGAGAATAATGCATACTTGCAAACTTTACACTTAGGGTTCTGACAGCCCCAAAAACCCGCATTGTGTGGATTGGTCTTAATATTAATCGGCAAGTAACTAGGGGAGAGATCGTCACCTAAAGTTTTACCTTTTTTCGCCACACAGCGAATACCCTTTGCTAATATTTCATTGGAAATTGGATCCATTTGTAATATAGGTAAATTCTTTTTTATAATGTCCGTTATTTTATTATATTCCAAACTATACGGGGTAGAAAATACAACCTTTTTGTCTTCGTCCTTAGTTGACCGCTTATTACCTTCCAATAGTTCTATTCTTTCTCTAAGTGCCACCTTACTCAAGGCTTTATTGAGTATTTTCTCCGAATAACTTCTATCTTTTAACCTGTTAGTTGTTTCCGTACTAAGTTCAACGTAGGTTGACTCCCTGCTGCAAGCTCTTTTACACCTGATTAATTCACCTACTGGTATACTATTGAGCGTATGTCGAGGATGACAGCTGTTACCTCTCAAAATTGTATTTCCCGAAGAGGGCTTTCTGAATAATGTTGTAACAACAGTTTTTTCATCCACTGCGCCCGTGAGCTGAACATCCAAAAAATTAATTTTATACAAATCATGAACAAAAGTAAAACACAAACCTAATTTATTATTATTCAAATATTTAATGAATTCTGGTATAGGCGCCACATCTCCGACCCAAACGATGAGTATATTGTCGATGTAGCGCCCATACCAGAACAAAAAAGAAGAAAAGGGATTAGATAAACTAAAAATAGAAGTTTCCTCCCAATACGCTAACACAAAATTAGATAAAGAGGGTGAAAATCTGTCATCCTCGACATACGCTCAATAGTATACCAGTAGGTGAATTAATCAGGTGTAAAAGAGCTTGCAGCAGGGAGTCAACCTACGTTGAACTTAGTACGGAAACAACTAACAGGTTAAAAGATAGAAGTTATTCGGAGAAAATACTCAATAAAGCCTTGAGTAAGGTGGCACTTAGAGAAAGAATAGAACTATTGGAAGGTAATAAGCGGTCAACTAAGGACGAGTTGGAAGACAAAAAGGTTGTATTTTCTACCCCGTATAGTTTGGAATATAATAAAATAACGGACATTATAAAAAAGAATTTACCTATATTACAAACGGATCCAATTTCCAATGAAATATTAGCAAAGGGTATTCGCTGTGTGGCGAAAAAAGGTAAAACTTTAGGTGACGATCTCTCCCCTAGTTACTTGCCGATTAATATTAAGACCAATCCACACAATGCGGGTTTTTGGGGCTGTCAGAACCCTAAGTGTAAAGTTTGCAAGTATGCATTATTCTCAGGGGAATTCAACAGCAGTGCTTCGGATTTTAAAGTTAAAGTTAAGGCACATCTTAATTGCACTAGTGAAAACGTAATATATTGTATCCGATGCATTACATGTATAAAAGATTACATCGGATGTACCACCCGTAAGTTGAAAATTCGTATAGCTGAACATCTGAGAGATAGCACTAAATTAGGGGTTGAAAACGCATCAGGAGCAGCTCAGCATTTTGCGTTAATTCACAAGGGCAGTTTAGATTCTTTGCGTTTTTTCGCATTGGAGAAGGTCATAGAACTAGTTAGGGGAGGCAATAATAAAAAAGTTCTATTGGAGAAGGAGGCTTTCTATATTTTTAAATTTAATAGTCGGAACCCCCATGGACTGAATTTAAGATCAGATCTAATGTTTATTCATTGAATGCATTGCAATTGTTATATTCTATTACCTTTATTGAACTTAAGGACTGGTATGTTCATTTTTATGTACCGTAATTTCATATTCTATTATCCTTATGTAATCTAAGGACTTGTGCAGCAATAACAAGGCATCATGAGTATGAAGTTCAATTATTAGATGCCGTTATATCTAGCTTAGGTTATGTCCTAATGTAAGTGTATAAGATCAGTAAAGGATATATTTTATTGGTCAATCTGGATCTTGTGACCCAGACAACCAATGAATGGAGATGTCTTTTCATTGGCTTGTGGGTATCACGTGACCGCTCCATTCATGAAAAAGAGACTATAGAGGATTACGAGAACATGACGAAGAAGTTGTACCCGTGTGTAATAAGTTCATAAAGATAGAAGATCTATAGTCTAATACCGGTTGCATGTGCTTAGGTTAGAGTACTATATAAAAATTGTTAAGGATGAATCAATTTTGGGCATTTCGGTTTAGGTAGATGCTGGGTGTAGTATTTGATAATGACTGATTAGTATATAGATATGGTTCAGGTGCATACAAGGATTTAGCTGTGTATTTAAAACCTAGTAGGTTAGTAGGACGGAAGGCTATGACTAAGGGGTAAAGTATACCCAGAAACGCGTCAGCCAACTCTCAAATTATGGGATTTTAAAACACTTTTTGTGTCTTCACTCTCACTTTGTTTTGTTTGTACTATATTTACCCATTTTTACGCATGGAATATTAAAAGTTAAATTTTAGAAAAAGGCCATCTCAGGAGTGCGGACTGGATCATTTTTGTATTTCTAATTCCTGCTAGATTCCGGCCGGTGTCAGGACTTTGCATAGCTTTTGCACCTCTCTTTCTTCATGTGTTCAATGCTTTTTCCCTGTATCAGTTCTCATTATTACATCTTACCAATATATGGTGAGAATTTCATGTCTGTTCTAAGGCAAATTGAAAATAAAAAAACTATCTTAATAAATTCTCCTAAGACTGGAAACACCTTAGACTTTCTGATTCTGCAAAACTTCTAAAGATATAGAATATTCTAAAGCAAGATCAGTGTAGAATAACTCGCTCAGCACAATATATACAAACCTAACAAAGATACAAATCTTACTCCAATCTGATTTTAGATTTCTTTTTCATTTCCCTTTAAGACACCCAGAGATGGACATCCCATTCCTTATTACTGGGACACGGTCTCTACTGGAGCTTTGGGATTGCAACATCTTCTTGTCACCAGGAGAACCATATTGGAGAGCTGATTCCGCAGTTTCACTGTCACATAGATCAGATACATGGAATGGAGGGTTGGAAAAATCTGCCAAAAAAAGTAAATCCCTAAAAAGCCAAATATTTCATAACAGTATTCGAACATCTGCTCGATAATGATAAATGAAGCGGAACAAAACAGGGAGAATCCGGTGAACTTGATGGTCTTATAATAAGTGTCCAGACGACTTGTTCCATTCCTCTCAGATCTCATTCGACTCACGTGATAGAAAAGATAGATGATGAGAATGACAGATGAAATAAAGTAAATGATGTAGGGTCCAGTGGTCCAAAATATGAGTGTTACGAGCCACATGCCAAATACAAGGTTCTCTCCCTGATGGGTCGAGTTATGAGAAATATTAAGAGGCAACAGATAAATGCACAAAGCATAGCTGATAGACATCACCACAGATATCATTATGAGGAGGAAGACTCGGTTCAACACAAGGGTCTTCAGGCGTAAGAAGAAGACATTGTGGAAGGTGGAGATCTTCAAATAGAAGACAACAGAGAGCAAAGTGGACAACCAGATGTTGGAGTAGACAGAAATCATCTCAAGAAACCAGACATACCAAAAGATACTCAATATGGGAAAATAGATATCTGACATGACAATCAGCAGGCATATGCCCTGGAATATCATCCTGGCGATCCCGAGGGAGGTGATGACTTGGTCGGTCTTGGACACCGGTCTTCCTTTCTTCCACTCACAGATGGTCACAGCTACAATAAACACATTGATAAGAAATCCAGCCAGGAAGGTAAGTCCTGCTGCCACCACCAGAACTTGGTATTGTATGGTTGGAGATGAAGAGACATCCATTGCTCTATCAGTTCAGTGAGCTGTTCTCATAGAAGCTTACACCGGACACTGCTGAGCTGACAACTGGCCGCTGATATTATAATGTGCAAATACAAGGAGAGATGGAAAAACCCTGCAGATATTTACATGCATACAAAGTAGAGACGTCTTCTATGTAAAACTTTACAAGAAACATTTTTTCTATCTTCATGAGTTTTTCCAATAACAAACTGATCTCTGTTACTACACACATGTACTGCCCCCTGCTGGTCTAGTCATGTGTGTGCACAACTTCTGCAATGCCAAAGAAAAACACATGGAGTAAAGACAAAAAATGACAAATTTCTTAAGCTTTCCTTCACACAGGACAAGCCAATAACTCTTCCCATCACATCACCCATCAGAAATGTATCTTTGTACCGTATTAGCCAGTGGATATGAAATGAAAAGATTGAGAGTCCTCAGCAGTTGATACTTTTTTTTAATGCCTAACAAACAATGATGACAGATTGCAAGCTTTGGAGACTACTCCGGCCTCTTCATCAGGTATGGTATGACACAATATCTGAAGGCAATGGAAGATTATGTAGATAATCTGTTTTCCCATAGTCCAAACAGCAGCACAACGTATGGGGTATTCCTGCCCCTGTGAGCCATTTAGGACAGGCGGAACTTTTAATCACATCAGCCTTCCACTATAAAAGGACAGAGGACCCCCCCCCCCACTGTGTTAGTCCCCAAGTATCTCAGAAGGACCTTAAAAGAGGACACAAAGGAAAGAAACAAATGGGAGGGAGCCTTGTGCTGCTGTTTGGACTATGGGAAAACAGATTATCTATATAATCTTCCATTCCCCTGCGCCAAACAGCAGCACAACGTATGGGGAGGTAGCAAGTAAACCCCCCCTAGGGAGGGACCTCCTGGCATACTGACGATAATACAGAGCGCCCGAAAGCTACCGCTTCCGAGGAGCGCCAATTTAGCCTATAGTGACGAATGAATGTCAATTGTGAGCTCCAGGTCGCGGCTGAACATATTTGGTCCAGCGAGACCGAGCGCCTCTCTGCACAAGTAGCAGCGACCGCCCTCGTAGAGTGGGCGCGAACAAATTCCGGAGGGGACAACCCCTGCGCCTGAAAGGCATGGTAAATGGCCTCCTTAATCCACCTTGATATGGAGGCTTTGGATGCTTTTTCTCCCCTATATCTTCTGGAAAAATTTACAAGTAAATTCTCCGATTTTCTCCAGGGTCTGGTTCGCTCTAGGTAGACCCCTAGGCACCTGACCAGATCCAGTGTATGCCATCTTTCCTCCTCCTGGGATGAAGGGGAAGGAAAAAAGGTAGGCAAGGAGATCACATGATTAATATTACGGTCCGACGGGACCTTGGGAACAAAGCCAGGAAGATATCTCAATTGAACTCTATCAGAGAAAAATTGCAGGTATGGTTCTGAGGCCCCCAAGGCCTGCAGTTCTCCGGTCCTCTTTGCTGAGGTCACTGCTAATAGGAAAGCCACCTTGTAATATACAAACCTTAGGTCCACCTCTTCCAGAGGTTCGAATGGGGCTACACACAGCCCCTGAAGTACTGTGGCCAAGTCCCACTGCGGAACTGGGGCTTGGATGGAAGGCCGAAGCCTCGCGGCCCCCTTCAAGAATTGGCCAATCAGCAGATTCTGAGACAATCTGATCCCTAATACGGCAGAGAGAGCAGCCATGTGTACCTTTAGTGTAGCAGGAGTTAGGCCCCTCTCCAGGCCACTCTGTAGGAATTCCAGAACCGAATCCAAGGATGTACTCATCCGGTGGTTCACCAAGCACCATTGGCGATAGATTCTACCAATCCTTAGGTAGCTCCTGTTCGTGGACTCTGCTCTTGAACAGGCCAGTGTTGACAGAACGGCCTGGGATAATCCTCCATGTCCGTATAGGGTGCGTTCAACCTCCAGGCTGTCAGGTTGAACCTCTCCAGGTCCTGGCAGAGCCGGTTGCCTTGGGTTACCAGGTTGTGGAGAATCGGAAGCCTCCAGTAGTTCCCTCGACTCATCTGCATGAGGTGGGTAAACCATGCCCTCTTTGGCCAGAACGGTATGATGGCAATCACCGATACCTGGTCCTGTTTGATCTTCGCCAATACCTTCGTTACCATGGGGACCGGAGGGAAGATGTACGCCAGCCTGAACCTCCAAGGTATTGAGAGGGCATCTACTGCCAAGGGATTGTCTTCCCGATAGAGGGAGCAAAACTTCTCCACCGGGGAGACCCCACATCCGTGTCAGCTGCAAGAAGACATCCTGGTTTAGGGACCATTCGCCGGAAACTTTGAGGCCTCTGCTGAGCTGGTCTGCCAGTATATTTAAGTGTCCCTTTATATGCACCACTCTGAGGTGGCTTAAATTCACTTCTGCCCATGAGAAGATCTGGTCCGCCAATTTGCGAAGAGGAGGCGACTTCGTACCTCCCTGTTTGTTTATATAAAGGACTGCTGTAGTGTTGTCTGTCCTGATCTTCACTGCCTTGCCGCGCAGGAGATGGGAGAGCGTAGCAGGGCCCAGTGAATTGCGCATAACTCGCGCCAATTGGATGACTGGGAACTTTCCCAATAATTCCACGTCCCTTGTGCCAGGGTCTCCCCCAGATGCGCCCCCCATCCGTGGAGGGATGCATCCATGGTCAACAGGGTCCAGTCGGGCTGGACCGTGGACCTCCCGTCCTTCGGTTGGTACCACCATTGCAGTGATTGACGGGTACTGATGGACAACTGGATAGGCTTCATCAGCCCTAAGGGGCTGCGGCTCCAGACCTTGAGGATCTCGCTCTGAAGGGGGCGCATGTGCCACAATGCCCATGGGACTGCCTCCGCAGCTGCCGTCATCAAACCTAGGACCTTCATAGCAGTTCTTATCTGAACTGTCCGCGTCACCGCCAAATGATGCACCGCCCGACCAATCTTCTCCTTCCGATCGGGAGGAAGATATATCTCCATCCTGTGAGAATCCAGAAGGAATCCTAGAAACTGGATCCGTGTGGAAGGGACCACCACTGACTTTTCCCAATTTATCAACCAGCCGAGCTCTTGTAGGAGGTCGACTGTGGTCCTTAGGTGGGCAGCGAGAACCTCTGCTGACTGGGCTTTCAACAGCCAATCGTCCAGATATGGTATTATAAATATACCCCGGAGCCGAAGCAACGCTACGACCGGGGCCACAACCTTCGTGAAGGTGTGGGGGGCCGAGGATATTCCGAACGGTAGAGCTGCGAATTGCAAATGGCGCAGAGTGCCGTTCAGCATGACCGCAATCCTCAAGAACCTTCTGTGAGGCGGGAAAATCGGGACATGAAGATAGGCGTCCCTTAAATCCAAGGTGACAAAATTGTCGCCGCGTTGTAAAAAAGGCAGAACGGATTTTATGGTCTCCATACGGAAACGCGTTCTGAGGACATAGCGGTTCAGTGACCTTAGGTCTACCACCATTCTCCAGCCTCCCGAAGCTTTCGGTACCAGAAATACCGGAGAATAAACGCCGGACTGTAGCTCTTCCCGAGGCACCGGCTCCTGAGTGCCTTTGTCCAGATATGTCTGAACCGCCTCCTCCAGGAGAACCTGCCTGTGGGTAGGTAGGATTCGGGTCTTTACAAATGCGTCGGGCGGTGGGGATACGAAACTTATCCTGTATCCTGATCTGATGAGCTGGAGGACCCACGGGTCCTGAACATGCTGCGCCCATATGGCCGCGAAGCGGGCTAGCCGGCCCCCTACCTGAGTCTGGGGGGGGAACCTGGGCGCCGGGGAGGGGGGGAGGGGAGAGGGGAGACCTGGCGTCAGAAAGATGGCTTCTTTCTTTCCGTCTCTCGGACGGAGCGACAGCCTGAGCCTCTGCCCTGGCCTCTAGAACGCCTCCGAAAGGAACCTCTAGATGTGTACTGCCCATAGCCGGATCTCCGAAATGAAGGCCCTGGCCTCCCCCTGAACACCTGAGGAAGACTCTTCCCTTTATCATCGGCTAGCCCCTCCATGATGGAGTCCAGCTCTTTGCCAAAGAGCCTACCCGGCTCAAAAGGCAAGGCACAAAGGTTATATTTCGAAGTATTATCCGCCCTCCAAGGTTTTAACCACAGAGGGCGCCTGGCTGCCGTGGACAAAGCCATAGCCTTTGCCGCAATCTTCACCTGGTAGGAGGAGATAATCCACCGCCATGGAAGTAGAGGCAAGAGAATCTAGCAGCTCGTCACGTGGAACCCCCGAATCGATATCTCTCTTTAAAGTAGATATATTCGATTTCAACAACTGCACCACCTCACTGGCGGCGATTCCCACTGATGCCTGAGCAGCGGCCAAGGTATAGACGCGGCGCAGAGAACCCTCTGTACGCCTATCCATGGCGTCCTGTAGGTTGGAGCCATCTTCTGATGGCACTACTGTACGTCTAGATAATTTGGAGACGGCCATATCAACGTGCGGCGGCGGACCCCAGCGTTCAAATTCCGCTTCTTCCACCGGGAAGAGGGTCCTAAACCTCCTTGAAATTTGAAAAGATCTTTCAGGCCGCTTCCACTCAGTTTCCATGGATCTTGCCAATGCTGGTTTCACTCTAAAGGATCTTGGTCCTCTTTGTTCTGACGTCTCGCCTCTATCAGGGCGCACAAGTTTCAACAGCTTGGGCATTTTTTCCAGAGGAAAAGAGGGACCCGTGACCTCTGATTCATCATCCGTGGAGATCTCATCCAAGACCTGAAATTCATCCTCCAAAGGGACTGACCTCGACGGGGGGTCCAAACGTGGCCTCTTGGCGAGGTGAGAAATAGACTCTTTCATTTCCCGCATCGAGTCCTCCACATATTCTTTAACCCAGGAAATCACCTCCCGGAACTGGGACTCCTCAGGTTGCGGGCCTCGACATTGGCGGCAGCGGGAGTACTCGTAGTCGTCCGGCAAGGGGATGTCGCAGCCCCTGCAAGGAGCATGTCTGCGTCTCGACCCAGACTCCCTACGCCGGTCATCTCCAGAGGAAAGTGAGGAAGACATCTATAACAGAGAATATACCATAAGCCACAGCAAGGACACAGGAGTGGAGGACTCCACCATATACCTCTGATACCTCGCCTGAGGGATAGCCAAGAGTGTGGTATCACCAGGAGCTTAGGGAGCTGACCAAGCCAACCAAAGCCTGAGCAGCAACTGCCAGCACCCACGGTGGGATTATATAGCCCCACCAGGAGAGGAACGCCCCTAGGCCCGCCTCCGGGCCAAATGCAAGGGCTACCAAGCCCCAAACCAACACCTCTTACCTTCCCTATTCCTGCCTCCTTCACTCCTCACAGCCTATTACCCCCCGCCCCCCCCCCCCCCCCCCCCCCCCCGCACCCAGGGGAAGCTGCCACCAGCCGGGAGTGAGCGGGGAAGGCCGGCCGTCGGACGAGAGGTCCACGCATGCGCAGACCGCCACCGGAGGAGGAAGGAGGAAGCTGGAGGACGCACAGCGCCATGCCGGCATCAAGCGCCGGCCGCCTTGGCCCCCGGCAGAAAGCCGGCAGACCGGACCGCCGGCTCCAGGTACATAACACCCGGATACACGCACAGGGGGAGAGAACCTCCCCCCCTCCACCTGTCCTGCCCTCAAGACAGAAAAAAACACAGAGGTCCTCTGTCCTTTTATAGGGGAAGGCTGATGTGATTAAAAGTTCCGCCTGTCCTAAATGGCTCACAGGGGCAGGAATACCCCATACGTTGTGCTGCTGTTTGGCGCAGGGGAATCACATTTATACAGGAATAGAGTGTTTGTGCATCAAGTATTCGCTTCTTCACTGCCCTATATCACCTGGACACTTCTACTAACCCCTTCCTCGCTCTAGACTACTAGGGATGTCTACGTCGACCTCATCATGGAACCAAATCACTAGATGCGTCCCTGTTAATTATAATACCACCTTAGAACCCAAGAATTTAGCATAATAAACATTTTCCATAAAGACATGCCCCCAACACCACTCTAGTGACAAGATTATAGTGACCCTATCACTCTCTGCAAAACAACTGTATATGAAATGTGGTTTCTGTCTCACAAGGGAACATGAACCAGCGATCTGCTAATCCCCAATGCAATGTAAAGCAATAGCTTCTCTACGTGCAATAGAAAAAGGCATTCAAGGGGCCATTGCTCGGCTGGCAGAGGGGATTGTGGGGTCGATCTTGTCCCCGAACCACCCAGTGGCCATGTTTGCTATTGATCATGGCATCTGTTGGGTTAGGCCACCAGGGGCTTGTAGTAGTTTCCAATTCCGGCAGCTAGTCCTGGGTCTTGGCTGTGTAATAGAGCTGTAACCAGAAGTAATGCCACATGCCGTATGAGCACTGAACCAGCCTATGAGGAGAACTGTAATATCTGGCAGACATTGCCACTGTGTCCACAGCTACTATTATATCCAACCTCCAGGCCTTTGTCCCAAAGAGCTGCTGCAATAACCTTACACTCTCCAACCTGAAGATGTTCCTTTATAGTCTTACTGAAACTTAGTGACTTGTTTGTTCTGTTCTAATATTTAGTCATTGCAACATTCCCTGTAGTCTGAACGCTTAAGAAGTTTTCTTCCATTCACTGAGGTTAGACTCTGACTGAAAGACAACGTCACCCGGACCAACCTTACGGATCAGAGCAAGGAACAGCTAAACCATAGCCCGTGCAGTCCTCGTAGAGATGAAGAGAAGGAGAGATGTGGTGCACTGCTAGGTAATGAAGGGGAGGGGGATGTGAGATGCAGGATGGAGAGTGTGTGTCTGTGTGTGAGTGTGTATGTATGTGTGGTGTGGAGGAGGGGAGAGGACAGTGTCCTGATATCTGTTTATTAGGAGCAGGGGGAGGTCAGTGTCCTGATATCTGTGTATGAGGAGAGGGGAGAGGACAGTGTCCTGATATCTGTTTATTAGGAGGAGGGGGAGGTCAGTGTCAGTAGCTGGATCAGTACTCTACACATTGTTTGTATTCAGACTTGCCTGCAATTGCTGTTACTAATGACTGTCTAATAGTAGTCAGGGGGCGCTCTGTGTACTGTATTGTATTGTATTGTATTGTATTGTACTGAAGGGGAGGGGGGGTGAGATGCAGGATGCAGAGTGTGTGCCTGTGTCTGAGTGTGTATGTGTGGTGTGGAGCAATTAAGGAGCAACAGTAACCTAGGGGCAGAGATGGAGGGGAGGACATGAAAATGGGGTAGAGATGAGGGGTGCATGAAACTGGGGGCAGATGGAGGGAGGACATGAAACTTGGTGCAGGGGCCACTATGGGGGATAATACTGTGTGCAGGGGCCACTGAGGGACATAATAGAGCGCGCAGGAATGCGGTGGTGGGGGGGGGGCATCGGTCAGTCAAGGTCTTCGGTGTCGGTCGGGGGGGGGGCATGTCAAAAGTTCGCCATGGGGCCTCGCCATTCCTAGTTACACCACTGAACGTTAGGCAACCCCAAGTTCAACCAAATACTTCAACCCACTTAATGTCTTAATGCAGCCAGAAACAACAAGCATGTATATGTGAGGCCACCTCAGGTTCCGGTCCAAAATACGGGTAGCTGCGGCTGGATGCCGGTGCAGTGCATCCAGTCGCACACTCCGCTCTGGATTAGGCCTAAATGAATGGGCCTAGTCAGGATTGTGTGTCTTCAGGTGGATGTCGCGAGGTGAATCCACCTGAAAGAATGAGCATGTCGCTTCTTTTTCCGGGAGCCGGAACAAACGGCTCCCACAAAAAAGAACTGACCGGCTCCCATTGATTTCAATGGGAGCCGTCTTTTGGGTCAGGATTTTGAGGTGGATACACAAAACATCACATACATAGTAACAGCACAAGGGTTGGCTGAACTTTCTAGTCTCGCATATACATACTGTATATACATTTCTTTACGAGATACTTTTCATTACGATTAAAAATGATCCAAATATCAGTCATTTCCACAATCTCCTGTGTTATTAATCCTCCTCGCCCAGGAAATGTAACTATAACAGTTATTCTAAGACTACTTGTCCAAAGACTGAGAACATCTTCAACTTCTTCAAATTCTTGCAAATGTCTATAGATGAAGAGACATCCATTGCTCTATCAGTTCAGTGAGCTGTTCTCATAGAAGCTTACACCGGACACTGCTGAGCTGACAACTGGCGGCTGATATTATAATGTGCAAATACAAGGAGAGATGGAAAATGACCACAGCTATTAATATCTATACAAATAATTCCAGAGGTACAAATTTTACTAAAGCAGGACTGAGGTTTATGTAAAGCATCAGAAGTTTTTCCATTTGTTAGCTTATTCCTGTATCGAAATATGAAAGCCGAGCAGCTTCTTGGACAGCTGTTTGTTTGGTCTCTTGTGTTCTCATCACTTGGCCTATTCTTATCTCCATGTTGTATTTCCTCCTTGACATCACTCTTGAACTCTACCAATATCTGCTCTGACCATTTGACCCCTTCATGAGGACCATTTTAACACATTGAGGAGCCCGGGAAAAAATGGAAACATTATTGATGATTTTATGTATGTGTTTTTACTAAGTTTTTGGCGCAAATCTTTTGGTGCTGTGACCTGGACCATGGTAAACGTCTGAGTCACAAGGCCAATAAACTTCCCGGATGTGTTCAGAGGGGTATTACAGAAGAATACCCTTGGGACTAGGCTCAGAGGGGTATTACATATTCTCGCTATGTGACAATCAGAGAGCAAAAGTATAGTATGCGCTCAGATTGATTGGAGAGGGGAGAACATGGACAGAAGTCCTCGCTACCATCCTGGGGTCACACACTGGTTATGCACAAACAATTATTTCTCATTGTCTCTGCAGCTCTGCTTCTTCCCTCTACTTGCTCCTTCACAGCTGCAAGTTGCTGCCTGAGGCAGGAGGGGGAGAACACTGTAGAGCCCGATATCACAGGATCAGTTAGAGCTATGAAGATGGGAATCTCTAAAATGACACCAAGATCATCATGATAGCCCTTATGAATTTGGAGCAATTTGCTGTTAAAACCATTGTCAGGAATTGAGATCTCAATACCGAACATCTTTTTCATGAGAAAATCCCTCCAGATCTGTAAGGACTATCATGATGATCTTGGTAGATAAAGCTGTATATAGCTTCATTGGTAATGAAAATGGCCAAAACACACCATTTTCTGGGAGGCTTTTTTTAAGCGCTGAAATTCCACACCAAATTCCTCACCATTTCCTTCCATGTGAATGCACCCTTAGAATGGCTTATTAACCCTTCAGTAGCAAGCATAAAGCTGGAAAAGTTTTTTTTAAAAAACTGACAGTTTCTTGCAACCGGGTATTTTTCACTTCTGGCAATGGTTGCACTAGTTTCAGGAACAGTCTTACGCTGTGAGAGCATTCTGGGATTTGTAGTCTTATTAGTTGGAGGACACTAGTAAAGAGTATGTAGAATAATACAGACAAAGCTACGCTAGGTGTAAGGAAATCACTGTCAGGGAAACCTGTGAACGACTGCAGAGACAGAATGCAAATGTCTGCAGGATTTGTGTGGATATTTTCCATCTCTTGCTACATATTGTGCTCAGGCTCCCACAGAGTTTATTCAGCACACAGATTATCTTCTGATTTGCATTAATGGCTGAGGTTTTACATTGTATCAATAGGAAATGTTTATCTCAGAGCTCAGGTGACATCACATCCAGGGTTCATAGTATATATATAAGGACCAGGAAGAAGGACCGCACTTCACCAGATATCAAGATAACCAATTTATTAAAGTTCAGCAGCAAACGCATTTCGGGCATAGGTCGCCCTTCTTCAAGTGCAAAGGAACTGCCGTGATGGGGGCTCAGAGTGTGTCTGCTTGCCTGGATGGCCAGATGTGTCTGTTCATAGAATGACAAGCCTGTATATAAGGGTCATGGAGTGTAATGTCACCTCTAAGCGCCATCATACAGGTCACCTATAGGATAAATCTAGTGCACCTATATATTTCAGTTGGAGTATACGCAGTATGGTAGGATCTCTCTCACTTTGGAAGAGGCCACAAGAGCCCATGAGCAAAGACCAGATGCCAGGAAAGGTGAGAGAAGATGAGTATTGTCCGAACCTCCCCAGGACGTTTCCTACTATATTATGGGATCTGAAACATAGTGGGCTTGGGATGAAGGTTTTGATTTGTGAGGTGAACATTTACAATGGTTGGCCCATCACCAGTGTTTGCTTATCTGTAGTGTCCTCAGGTTACTTTTGATTGAGGGTCGGGATGTTGTTGTCTCTGTTAAAGCAGCAAAAACTTGTACAATCCCATCACAAAGAGTGACCCGAGGACTGAAACCAAATTATAGCTTTATTTATATATATGAGTACAAGCAGGAGAGGAATACAAAGGGAATACAAAGGGCCGGGGCTCTCCTAGAAAACTAATACACAAAATACAACAGCATCAGAAACTATATAATAAACTATATAATAAACTATACAATAAACTATATAATAAACTATACAATAATCTATACAATAATCTATACAATAATATATGCAATAAACTATACAATAATCTATACAATAGACTATACTATAAACTATACAATAATCTATACAATAATCTATACAATAATATATGCAATAAACTATACAATAATCTATACAATAATCTATACAATAGACTATACAATAAACTATACAATAATCTATACAATAAACTATACAATAATTTATACAATAAACTATACAATAATTTATACAATAAACTATACAATAGTTGCTATACCTATGTGTTTCTCTATAGCGTTCCATTTTATAACGTTCCCTAAGCTCCTCTGTATTATAAATCCCTCTGAATATCTGACTACAGGGAATCGGTTATTCTAATAGTAACTGTCCCAAGACTGGGAACATCTTGGACTTTCTAATTCTCCTAAGTTTCTATAAATAATGTTCTATAGCAGTGTTACTCAAGCTTTCAACCTTGAAATATCTTCTAAGTGATGAAAAGTCCCATCTGAGTAACCCCGAAATAGTAATAATAAGTAGAGATGAGCGAGTAGTGTTCGAACGAGTAAGTGTTCGATCGAATACTACGGTATTCGAAATACTGGTACTCGATCAAACACTACTAGCTGTTCAAAGTTTAAGGTTCGATGCAGAACCAGCGTTGATTGACAGAATGCTATACATTGCCAATCAACGCTGGTTCTTCTCCTACCTTTAGAAGTCTTCTCCGTGCAGCGTCCCCACGGCGTCTTCCGGCTGGAATTCACACTGCCTAGGCATCCGGCCTCGCATGCGCAGTTTGCTCTACCTAGGCCCCGATGCCTAGGCAGAGTGAATTCCAGCCAGAAGAAGACGCGGGGACCCTGCGCCGGGAGAAGACTTCAAGGAAAATCCAGCCCAACCGTAACTCGTGGACTTGGTAAGTATAATTTTATCGAATTTTGCCTACCCCTGAAATGAGCATTTCCCCCCATAGACTATAATGGGGTTCGAAATCCGTTCGAACAGTCAAACAGTGAGCGGCTGTTCGAATCAGATTTCGAACCTCAGACATTTTAGTGTTCGCTCATCTATATTAATAAGCACTGATAACAGTCAAGGCCTCTTCAGTGTCCCCATACATAGTAATATGGCCGCATTAGTGCCCCCAATATAATTTGATGGTCCACACAGTGTCTCCATGTGTAGTATAATGGCTCCATCATGTAGTATAATGGCTACCATATTGCTTCCTGGAGACACTGTACAGAGAATTTAGAGCCCAGGGACCAGTTCTTAGGGTCTTTATCAACTCTGTGGTGGCTTCAGCGATCTTCTAAGGAGTGGCCTGCTGGGGGAGAAGTATATCAGCAGGGGATATGAATAGGCTCGACAGGATGATTAGAAGGGCAAACTCCACACTGTGCTCTTACACCCTGTGATATGTACATTACAAACTGAACTGCATGCAGTCACCCCTGCTTAGCCCAGGATGAACCCCGAGCCCCTCCATCATTACTTTGCAGTTACTGGCACTCAGGTTAGCTGCATTCATCTCTCATCATCTTCTCCATACGTCTTCTCTGTTTGGGGTCTGCTGTGATGTCAGCACTCAGTGCCCAGAGCAGAGAGATAGTGGGAAAGTGGTAAGAAGAATGGTAAGTGATAGAAGTAGTTCAGCAAGAGCCTCTATATCAGTACTGATGGAAGCGCCCATTGTTCTTCTACAGTAAGGATGGTGCCAGTGGTCATATGTGGGCATCCTTCCTGGACGTAAGAGACCTGTATGCACTATAGCATGTAATATAGACCAGAGGTTCTTAGTCATGACATGTACCCCGAGAACTGTGAAGCGAACCCCTTGGAGTATGCCTGCGACAGATTGGGAACCATCGTGTATAGAATTAGTAGCTCAGTGCCCCAATATACTTCTATCCTATTGTTGACCCAATCCTATCCTACCAAGATACAAACCTAACAATGAGGCAAATTTTTCTTATTGTTGCTGTAGATATACACATAGCAGATTCACATTCCCATCTGTATTACTGGGACACCGTCTCCACCGGAGCTCTGCGGACATGACATTTTCCACTGATCAGACGGATCACATTGGAGACCTGACTTCGTAGTTTAACCGTCGCATAAATCAGATACATAGAATGGAGGGTTGGAAAAATCTGCCAAATAAGGTAAATCCCCAAATAGCCAAATACATTAATACAGTATGTGTAAGTCTTCTCAATAATGATAAATACAGTGGAGCAGAAAAGGGAGAATCCGGTGAACTTGATGGTCTTATAGTAAGTATCCAGGTGACTTGTTCCATTTCTTTCGGATTTCATTCGACGTATGTGATGAAGAAGATAGATGATGAGCAGGACTGATGACATTAGGAAAATGAGGAGGGGTCCGATCCTAAAAAATATCATTATTAAGACCCTCAAACCAAAGAAAACATTGTCATATGTCTCCTGGGTTAAGTTGTAAGATTTACTGAAGGAGAAGATCAAACTGTAGGTCAAAATGTAGCTGAGAGGCACAAACATGGAGACCAAGGTCAGAAGAAAGACTTTGTTCAATACAAGGCACCTTAGTCCTAAAAAGAAGACATTGTGCAAGGTGGAGATCTTCAACCAGAAGATGATGGAGAGCAAAGCGGACAACCAGATGTTGGAGTAGACAAATGAATACTCAAGCACAGCAACCACTGTAAAGACCAAGATACTCTGTCCAGGAAAGTAAGTATATATAATGACATACATCAGGCATACACCCTGGAATAACATCCTGGTGATCCCGAGGGAGGTGATGACTTGGTCGGTCTTGGACACCGGTCTTCCTTTCTTCCACTCACAGATGGTCACAGCTACAATAAACACATTGATAAGAAATCCAGCCAGGAAGGTAAGTCCTGCTGCCACCACCAGAACTTGGTATTGTATGGTTGGAGATGAAGAGACATCCATTGCTCTATCAGTTCAGTGAGCTGTTCTCATAGAAGCTTACACCGGACACTGCTGAGCTGACAACTGGCCGCTGATATTATAATGTGCAAATAACAAGGAGAGATGGAAAATGACGGCAGATATTTATATCTATACAAATAATCCCGGAGGTACAAATTTTACTAAGTACCATTGAGGTTTATGTAAAACTTCAGATGAAAAATTTTTATGTCATTGTGAGTTTTTCAAAGCAGTAATCTCATCTCAGTTACTACATACCTGTACTGCCCTCTTTTGGTCTAGCCATGGACATACACAATTTGCTGAAATACAAAGGTCAAGCACACGGGGCTTCCAGGTTCTCAAACCCATCATGATAGCTGTCCTATGTTTTCCACCATACATGGTGAAGATGACATTTTTTGCCTTATTCCTGTATCCAATAACCAGATGACATTGGACCAGTTTGTTGGCCATTACTGGAGCCGGTCTGCACCAAAAGTCTGATTTTGTCTGAACCAGTTTGATCCAAACTGGAAGTTGAAATTTTGTTAAAACAATTGTGTAAGACGTTCTGAGAACTCCGAGGACTCTATGTAACTCCTTTCTAGTTCTCTAACACAAGCACAGCTTTATTAATATCAAAGGGACAATAACATTTACGACTATGGGTAAATGAGGGGGTAGGAGGTGGCAAATAAGAAAGTAGAGCGGAAAAGGAAGAATCTGATGATTGTCTGTTTTGTAGTAAGTATCCCGACGTCCTATTGTGTTCCTTTTGGATTTCCTTTGATTGACGTCTGATATAATTTGCAAAGGGGGTGGAAAACGACGGCAGCTATTCATATCTATACTAATATCTCTAGCAGTTTGGAATTCAGGTTCGGCCAATTCTGATCAAAAGTTTGATTTCTAGCAGTCTAACACAAAAATATCAAGTGTATAGTGTATACAACTTCAATGTAAAGGTAAAAAAAAACCCTCAAATATACCAGGTTCAGTGTGTTATTTCCTACCTATCTCATTCTATCTGAGACAATCCTATCTGTCTAATCTCTCCCCACAATCCGGATACCTTCTCTTTCTGCCTGAAGTTTTTATAATGCAATTGAGTCACCAGTGACCTCTGACAGATTGTCCTTTTTCAGGAGAGCTGCATGCAAAGCATTATGGGTAAATCGTCCTTGTTCCTGAGGTCATGTGATCTTTCATCTCTACTTTCTCCATGATGGCCACCATTTTAAACAATTTGTAGGAATCAAACTACAAGCTCAGAGTCATTCTAACCCAAAGTTTTTGAAACATTTGCACGGAATTCGATTTGTTCATCTTCAATTGTCATTGACATTTCCCAGGTTCTTGATCATAGAGATGCTTACAGTTACCCATTTCCTTGTCCTAGACCTCCAGAAATGTTTATATGGATCACATTACTGTCCTAGACCAATGGGAACAATAGTATTAGCGGTGGTGTGTAGGCATACTTGGCTAACCAACTAACTAACTGGCTAAAGCATACTTGCCGATGCTCCCAAAATGTCTAGAAGGCTCCCGCTATAAGGAGTGACCGCCCAGCATTCCAGAAGAGTTCACATAATGGTGGTCATAATATAAGTGACATGGAAGCCTTGGGTACCATTAATGTGATAAAAATGAACATGGCTTACCCCACAGTAAGCTGGACTACGCTTCGCTTGCCGAGCCTTCCAGACTCCCATTGCAAAATGTTGCCAAGTATAAGCTAAAGGATGGAGTTGCCAAGAAACAATGAACTTCTCTCATCTTCTAGAAAACTCAGAGTAAGAGCCACTTCCATGTACACAACACCATAGGAATTGCGGATTAACTCTTCAATAACCAACTTAAAGCTAAAAAAGTGGAAACAGTTGACAACTTGCGGGTTCTTTTTAATTCTGGAATGGTTGTACTAGGAACACTCTGTATGGAAATCACCATCTGTGACCTGGAAACCTCTGAACGACTGCAGAGACAGAATGCAAATGTCTGTAGGATTTGGGTGGACACTTTCCATCTCTTGCTACATATTGTGCTCAGGCTCCCGCAGAGTTTATTCAGCGTACTGATTATCTTCTGATTTGCATTAACGGTCGAGGTTTTACATTGTATCAATAGGAAATGTTTATCTCAGAGCTCAGGTGACATCACATCCAGGGTTCATAGTATGACAAGCCTTAAAGCACATAAAGGCCCCTTCAATGACCCTACACATAGTAAAATGGCCATATCAGTGACACCACTGTAATACAATGACCCACACAGTGCCACAACTTTAACATACTTGCCCACACAGTGTCCCCAATATATAGTATAATGTAGTATAATGACCGAAACATGTATGTATAATGGAGTTCAGTTGTACTGTAGTATAATGGCCACCACATTTCCCCATGTGTAACATACTGGACCACACATTTCCCCACATGCAATATAATGTCCCCCACACTGTCTCTGTATATAACATAATGTTCTCCACAGTTCCCCCATGGATAATACAATAGCCGCAACAATACTCCCACATGTAACATAATGGACCCCAAAGTGCCCACAGACCCATGTTTTATCTATATTGCATGCTGCACTATACGTAGGTCCCCCTTGCCAAGCCCAAGTCCTTACTTAAGTGTACCACTTACGGTATGTCAAAGATTGAGAACCATTGTTCTAAAGCAAATGCGTAGAATTAGTAACTCAGTGCCATAATATACTTCTATCCTATACTGGACCCATTTCTATCCAACCAAACACAACAACTAGACTCATTTTGCTTATTTTTGTTGTACATTACTTTTGCATTTCCTATCAAAACACCATAGCACAATCATATTAAATGATGTGTTAATGGAAGACTGTCTTCCCCGGAGCCCTAAGGACATGACACCTTCCACTGATCACACGGACCACATTGGAGATTTGACTCCGTAGTTTAACTGTCACATGAATCAGATACAAGGAATGGAGGGTCGGAGAACTCTGCCAAATAAGGTAAAGCCCCAAAAAGCCAAATACAAGACGACAGTGTTTGTAAGTCTTGTCAATAGTGACTGAGAAAGTGGAGCAGAAAAGGGAGAATCCAGTGAACTTGATGGTCTTATAGTAAGTATCCAGACGACTTGTTCCATTCCTTTCGGATCTCATTTGTCTTATGTGATGGTAAAGATAGAAGATGAGCAGGACTGATGAAATAAAGTAAACGAGGAAGGGTCCAGTGGTCAAAAATATGAGCAATAAAAACCACACACCAACCAAAGCATTGTCATATGTCTCCTATCTAACTCCAGTCTGATTTTACTGTTTCTCATTTCGCTTGAGTACACATGAAGATTTATATTCCGATCCTTACTATTACGACACTGTCTCCACTTGAGTTTTGGGGTCATGACATCCTTTCTTCAACAGAAGAACCATATTGGAAACCTGGCTCCGTAGTTTGACTGTCGAATAAATAAGATACATGGAATGGAGGGTTGGAAAAATCTGCCAGAAAAAGTAAAGCCCCAAAATGCCAAATGCATCGAGGCAGTATGGGTAAGTGCTCATAACCATGACATAGAAAGTGGAGCAGAAAAGGGAGAATCCGGTGAACTTGATGGTCTTATAGTAAGTATCCAGGTGATTTGTTCCATTTCTTTCGGATCTCATTTGTCTTATGTGATGGTAAAGATAGAAGATGAGCAGGACTGATGAAATAAAGTAAATGAGGAAGGGTACGGCACTAAAAAATATGATTATTAAGATATCCATGCCCAAGAAAACATTTTCATATGTCTCCTGGGTTGAGTTGTAAGATTGCCTGAAGGAGAATATCAAAATATAGGCCAAACTGTAGCTGAGAGGCACAAACATGGAGACCAAGGTCAAAAGAAAGACTTTGTTCAATACAAGACGCCTTAGTCCTAAAAAGAAGGCATTGTGCAAGGTGGAGATCTTCAACCAGAAGATGACGGAGAGCAAAGCGGACAACCAGATGTTGGAGAAGACAAATGAATACTCAAGCACAATAACCACTGCATAGAACAAGATGCTCAATTTATATAAGTCCCAAATGACTTTCAGCAGGCATACACCCTGGAATATCATCCTGGTGACCCCGAGGGAGGTGATGACTTGGTCGGTCTTGGACACCGGTCTTCCTTTCTCCCACTCACAGATGGTCACAGCTACAATAAACACATTGATAAGAAATCCAGCCAGGAAGGTAAGTCCTGCTGCCACCACCAGAACTTGGTATTGTATGGTTGGAGATGAAGAGACATCCATTGCTCTATCAGTTCAGTGAGCTGTTCTCATAGAAGCTTACACCGGACACTGCTGAGCTGACAACTGGCCACTGATATTATAATGTGCAAATAACAAGGAGAGATGGAAAATGACGGCAGATATTTATATCTATACAAATAATCCCGGAGGTACAAATTTTACTAAGTACCATTGAGATTTATGTAAAACTTCTGATGAAAATTTTTCTATCATTGTGAGTTTTTCCAAACAGTAAACTCAGCTCAGTTACTACATACCTGTAGTGCCCTCTTCTGGTCTAGCCATGGACATACACAATTTGCTGAAATGCAAAGGTCAAGCACACGGGGCTTCCAGGTTCTTAATGAATATTACTTTCCTATGTTCTCCTAAAGATTCAAATGTTTCCCTTTTTCTCATTTCTAAATATCTAGATGAGGCTGGAGCAGCTTGTTGGCCAACTCTTATAGTTCACTGTCTTGCATTCTCATAAACCTGAACTGTTCCTATCTCTATGAGAACTTTTCTCCATTTGCCCTGACATCAGTTTTTTTCTCTATTCCTCCGTGTTCTGACCACTCACTAGTTACAGAATGGAAGACATGGTGTCCACATCTTGAGAAATTTGTGGTGGGTGTTGGAAAACCAGCTTTGGAGTCCCTCGATCCTGGCAGTTTGGTCCATTTTATCCAGAAACTGAGGCAGGGAAGGGGGGGGGGGGGGTCTGTAACCAGTGAAGGGGAATGTGTGACTTTGTCGTTTCAATAAGGCGGGTGGACAAGTCCGATTTCGAGAGAGATATTCCCGGGGTGGGTGCCAGCAGACATATTAGAGAGGGTGATAGATGAATAGTGGAGCTAATAACATGTTGGATTGTTTATTAAACTGCAGACCAGTAGGGGATATAAGCAGGGTCGGACTGGCCCACTGGGACACCGGTGAATCCCCCGGTGGGCCTCTCCCCCCGACTATACTGCAGCTCATTTTAACAGTCTAAAATCATAGGCAGGGGCCCGATCTGCATGATCATGGGATGGTTAGGGGCCCGATCGGGGCCCTGACATTCCAATCGGGCCCCTGCCTATGATTTTGTGTGTGTGTTTGCAGCATGGGCTAATAGCAGCCAGCGCAGGGCTGCAGCTGTGATAGAGGACGCTCCGTGCTCAGGAAGCTTTCCCCCTCCCCCCCTCCTTCTCTGGCTGCTCTCTGCCCACCAATGAGAGGGTGAGGAGAGCCCAGGAGGTGGGGCTTATCCCTACACAGAAGATGGACCCTTCCGAGCTGCTGCCATTTCCTTCACAGAAGAGAAGGAGCCGAGGAGAGCTCCAGCAAAGTGAAAGTAATAAAGAAACCACCAGGTACATGAGGTTAGTCTGCCTATTAATGTCAGGCATTTGGGGTTATTATTTTAATAACTCCATTTGCCTCATATTAATAACAGTTAACCCCATCATGTCCATCACATTAACCCCTGTGTGCTTCACATAAGGGTTACCTCCATGTCTCACATATCAGTAAAACTTATGTGAAGCACACAGGGGGTTAATGTGAGGGACATGATGGGGTTAACTGCTATTACTATGGGGCACATGGAGTTACTAAACTGTAATGTACGTGACCAGACCTTTTATCTTCAATTGTGGCTTGTTTGGTTATTCTGTTTACGCTGGGTTCACACCAGCGTTTGGGTCTCCGTACTCAGGTTTCCGTCTTCTGCATGCAGAAGACGGAAACCTGTAATGCCGACTCCGGCCGTGAGACCGGCCGCGAAACCAGTTTTTTTAAACTGTACACAGAGTACTGCATGTCCGACTCTGTGTCTGGTTTAAAAAAGCCAGTTTCGCGGCGAAGAGCTTAAATTGCTAACCACCGCTCACGGCCGGAGACTTTTCAAGCTCATTCAAATGAATGAGCTTGAAAAGGTGTCGGCAGGTTTCCGTCTCCTGCCCCTGTTTTGTGCAGGAAACGGAAACGTTTCAGAACGGAGTACGGGCGCACGTGTGAACGAGCTTTTATTTTCTTATAAAGAATTTATAAAAAAAAAAAGTATGGACTATTATATTTCAATGGTCCCGTACATACGGCCATTGTTTTTGCGGCCGTGTGTCCTGGCCAAATTGAAGAGCTGTAAATTATGGAGCAGGTCCTATATCTGTCCTATACCTAGACCTTTCATGTCCTCAGAGATGGGTGGTATTATATACCACTAGAAAGCCGAGCGTGCACTGAATTCACTGCGCTGCCAGCTTTCACGGTACGTGCCCCTGTGCTGGAGGTATTGGTGCTATTAATTTCGTTCAGCAAGATCTCTCCACTGTCAGAAGAGTGGGTCTCATAGCTCAGCGCCATTGCCGGGAAGAGCCAATCGCGCTGTGCTGTGAGAGCCGGGAGGAACTCCCCCTTCCCTCCCTGATAATGCTCGTCTATGGACGAGTACTGCGAGCAGAGGGAGGGGGTGTTCCTCCCGGCTCTCACAGCACAGCGCGATTGGCTGTGCTGTGAAGAAGGACGTCTCTGACTGTCAGAAACGCCCTTCTGACCATAGAAGAGTTACGGTACCGGACCGTAAGCTCTTCACACTGGGCCCAGATCGGGAAAGCCGACAGTGCGCTGAACTCAGCGCACTGTCAGCTTTCCGGCAGTATATAACACTGCCTGTGGGCAAAATGGTGAAAGGTCCTCTTTAAAGGATTTATCCATCTTTATAATATTGATGGTCTGTCCTTAGGATAGGGCGTCAATATTACATCTGTGATTAGAGATGAGCGAACACTAAAATGTTCGAGGTTCGAAATTCGATTCGAACAGCCGCTCACTGTTCGAGTGTTCGAATGGGTTTCGAACCCCATTTATAGTCTATGGGGAACATAAACTCGTTAAGGGGGAAACCCAAATTCGTGTCTGGAGGGTCACCAAGTCCACTATGACACCCCAGGAAATGATACCAACACCCTGGAATGACACTGGGACAGCAGGGGAAGCATGTCTGGGGGCATAAAAGTCACTTTATTTCATGGAAATCCCTGTCAGTTTGCGATTTTCGCAAGCTAACTTTTCCCCATAGAAATGCATTGGCCAGTGCTGATTGGCCAGAGTACGGAACTCGACCAATCAGCGCTGGCTCTGCTGGAGGAGGCGGAGTCTAAGATCGCTCCACACCAGTCTCCATTCAGGTCCGACCTTAGACTCCGCCTCCTCCGGCAGAGCCAGCGCTGATTGGCCGAAGGCTGGCCAATGCATTCCTATGCGAATGCAGAGACTTAGCAGTGCTGAGTCAGTTTTGCTCAACTACACATCTGATGCACACTCGGCACTGCTACATCAGATGTAGCAATCTGATGTAGCAGAGCCGAGGGTGCACTAGAACCCCTGTGCAAACTCAGTTCACGCTAATAGAATGCATTGGCCAGCGCTGATTGGCCAATGCATTCTATTAGCCCGATGAAGTAGAGCTGAATGTGTGTGCTAAGCACACTCATTCAGCACTGCTTCATCATGCCAATACAATGCATTAGCCAGTGTTGATTGGCCAGAGTACGGAATTCGGCCAATCAGCGCTGGCTCTGCTGGAGGAGGCGGAGTCTAAGATCGCTCCACACCAGTCTCCATTCAGGTCCGACCTTAGACTCCGCCTCCTCCAGCAGAGCCAGCGCTGATTGGCCGAATTCCGTACTCTGGCCAATCAGCACTGGCTAATGCATTGTATTCGCGTGATGAAGCAGTGCTGAATGAGTGTGCTTAGCACACACATTCAGCTCTACTTCATCGGGCTAATAGAATGCATTGGCCAATCAGCGCTGGCCAATGCATTCTATTAGCGTGAACTGAGTTTGCACAGGGGTTCTAGTGCACCCTCGGCTCTGCTACATCAGATTGCTACATCTGATGTAGCAGTGCCGAGTGTGCATCAGATGTGTAGTTGAGCAAAACTGACTCAGCACTGCTAAGTCTCTGCATTCGCATAGGAATGCATTGGCCAGCCTTCGGCCAATCAGCGCTGGCTCTGCCGGAGGAGGCGGAGTCTAAGGTCGGACCTGAATGGAGACTGGTGTGGAGCGATCTTAGACTCCGCCTCCTCCAGCAGAGCCAGCGCTGATTGGCCGAATTCCGTACTCTGGCCAATCAGCGCTGGCCAATGCATTCTATTAGCCCGATGAAGCAGAGCTGAATGTGTGTGCTAAGCACACACATTCAGCACTGCTTCATCACGCCATTACAATGCATTAGCCAGTGCTGATTGGCCAGAGTACGGAATTCGGCCAATCAGCACTGGCTAATGCATTGTATTGGCGTGATGAAGCAGTGCTGAATGTGTGTGCTTAGCACACACATTCAGCTCTACTTCATCGGGCTAATAGAATGCATTGGCCAGCGCTGATTGGCCGAATTCCATACTCTGGCCAATCAGCACTGGCTAATGCATTGTATTGGCGTGATGAAGCAGTGCTGAATGTGTGTGCTTAGCACACACATTCAGCTCTACTTCATCGGGCTAATAGAATGCATTGGCCAATCAGCGCTGGCCAATGCATTCTATTAGCGTGAACTGAGTTTGCACAGGGGTTCTAGTGCACCCTCGGCTCTGCTACATCAGATTGCTACATCTGATGTAGCAGTGCCGAGTGTGCATCAGATGTGTAGTTGAGCAAAACTGACTCAGCACTGCTAAGTCTCTGCATTCGCATAGGAATGCATTGGCCAGCCTTCGGCCAATCAGCGCTGGCTCTGCCGGAGGAGGCGGAGTCTAAGGTCGGACCTGAATGGAGACTGGTGTGGAGCGATCTTAGACTCCGCCTCCTCCAGCAGAGCCAGCGCTGATTGGTCGAGTTCCGTACTCTGGCCAATCAGCGCTGGCCAATGCATTCTATTAGCCCGATGAAGTAGAGCTGAATGTGTGTGCTTAGCACACACATTCAGCTCTACTTCATCAGGCTAATAGAATACATTGGCCAATCAGCGCTGGCCAATGCATTCTATTAGCTTGATGAAGCAGAGTGTGCACAAGGGTTCAAGCGCACCCTCGGCTCTGATGTAGCAGAGCTGAGGGTGCACAAGGGTTCAAGTGCACCCTCGGCTCTCCTACATCAGAGCCGAGGGTGCGCTTGAACCCTTGTGCAGCCTCGGCTCTGCTACATCAGAGCCGAGGGTGCGCTTGAACCCTTGTGCACACTCTGCTTCATCAAGCTAATAGAATGCATTGGCCAGCACTGATTGGCCAGAGTACGGAATTCGGCCAATCAGCGCTGGCCAATGCATCCCTATGGGAAAAAGTTTATCTCACAAAAATCACAATTACACACCCGATAGAGCCCCAAAAAGTTATTTTTAATAACATTCCCCCCTAAATAAAGGTTATCCCTAGCTATCCCTGCCTGTACAGCTATCCCTGTCTCATAGTCACAAAGTTCACATTCTCATATGACCCGGATTTGAAATCCACTATTCGTCTAAAATGGAGGTCACCTGATTTCGGCAGCCAATGACTTTTTCCAATTTTTTTCAATGCCCCCAGTGTCGTAGTTCCTGTCCCACCTCCCCTGCGCTGTTATTGGTGCAAAAAAGGCGCCAGGGAAGGTGGGAGGGGAATCGAATTTTGGCGCACTTTACCACGCGGTGTTCGATTCGATTCGAACATGGCGAACACCCTGATATCCGATCGAACATGTGTTCGATAGAACACTGTTCGCTCATCTCTATCTGTGATGATACAACAGCCAGGACCTCTGCCGATCAGCTCTTCCAGGACAGTGTGGCTACAGGTAATGGTAACATTTCTAGGAGCTGCGCTGTTCACTTTCCATACAGTGTGTAGCAGTAGGTTTAGGTAGTATTTTGTTACACATTGTATGGCAGGTGAGCAGCATGGCTCACAAGATGGTATTACCTTTAGCTGCCCTGTCTTAGTATCGCTGGTGTGCAGGGTCCTGGTGGTGGGCCCCTAGAAACAATTCCACTGGTGGGCCCCAGACACCCCAGTCTGACCCTGGATATAAGTTCACAGTTCAACCAGATGAGGGCTGGAGATCCTGATTCCTTGGAGCACCTCCGGCATTTCTTGGAAGATGATAGGGTATGTGTATGGAGCCATTCTGGCGTCCTGTACCATTTTGGTAGTAGCTTATAATGCATTTACTGCATCCTGACACAGGACAAGAAGCGGTGCGAGTGTTTCACAATGAACACTCTAACTTCCCGTGTAAGCTTGATGTCCAGCTCTTTTCCCCAAGAACTAATAAAGTGAGGGATCAGAGGTGAGGAGGACATGCCTAAGAAAGATTTACAACTGGAGATTGAGCGGAAAGAAGGCAATTTGGACAGGAGTGCCCTCTCAAATGGCATGGGGTCTTTGGATTATTCAGAAGAGTTAGGTAGCAGGGATGTGCAGCGAGTGAAGTGGGAGTAATGCAGATGCGAGATCGGGTAATCTGGAACCAGGGCCTTAGAGTTTCTAGTGGCAAGGGAGAATTCTTTGGGAAGAGGTCCCCTAAGAGCTTTCCCTTGAAGCTAGACCAAAAGTTCATGTAGGTTAAGTCACTGTTTGGTAAGAGAAGTGGGAGAAGTTCTGCAAGGATAATTTTTGAGGGAGGGGGCATAAAAGTCTTGGAAGTTTCTAACCAGAGTGTGCAGGGTCCTTTTAGGAGGAGATGCAAAATTCTTAGTAAGTGGTATGCTATCCTAGCTGGTTTTCGTTTCCAGGCAAATCGACCAAATATAGATTTCAGAGAGCGAAGATAGGAGATAGGGAGTGGGAGTACAATATTGGGAACATCCGTAAAACATGGGTTAGCTTGGGGACCACATATGTCTGGAGTAGGTTCTTTCTGCCACACAAGGAGATGTAGAGCAGGTCGTAGGAGGCTAACAAGTCTGATAGTTCTTTTAGTAGTGGCAGATCATTAATGGAGTAGAGGTCAAAGTTATTGGGTGCCAGGTGAATGTCTAAGTATTTTAGGGAGCTTGTTTTCCATGTGTAAGGAGAATTTTCTTTCCCTTGAGGGAGTATGGACGGAGGGAGAGAGACATTTAGCATTTATGACTTGGAAAAGTTTACTCTATAGTTGGAGGGGGTCCCATATTCCTGAAGAAGATTGTTGAGGATGGGGAGGCCTTGAGAAGGGTTGGAGATCAAGAACAAAATATCATCCGCGAATGCCATAGAATGTAACGATTCTCTACCTACTGGGAGGCCGTGGATATCTGGGTGAATTCTAACTGCACGCAACAACGTCTCAAGGATGAGAATAAACAGGGGGGAAAGAGGACATCCCTGTCTGGTTCCGTTAGTAATGTCAAAATAGTCAGATAGTGTGACATTGACTTTAATAGTGGTGTGCGGTTGAGCGTATAATGACAGGACAGCAGATGTGAAGACAGAGGGTATCTCGATTTTCTCCAATGTAGCTGACATCCAGTCGACTCCATCAAGCGCCTTCTTGGCGTCGATTCCTAATAAAATGAGAGGCAGTTTCCGACTGTGTGCTGGTTGAATGGCATGTAGCAATCATCTGAAATTGTCTGTTCCTTCTTGACCCTTCACGAAACCTGACTAAGCTACCAATAGCCCGTCTGGACCAAGGGCTTTTTCCATTCAGGAAGAAGGAGAGAACTTGCTTCAGCTCCTCCTGGGACACTGATTTTCTCCAGGTCAAGGCCTCCTCCTGAGTGAGCATAGGTAAGTTCATGTTTTTTTTGATCATATGAGACATGAGCCTACTGCCCTTGTTGCCATGGGTATACAACTTGAAGTTGAAGAACAACTGTAGTCTTGTTGCCTGATGATGCAATATGCGCTTCAACTTCTCTCTAAGTGCGGAGAGTTCGGGAAGCAGGCTCTGGAGTATCTGTCTTGTATGTACTTTTTCAATGGTTGCTATCTGAGCAAGGATACAATCGATTTCCTTCTGTCTTTTATTTTTAACTGCTGTGGCCTTTGCTATGAAGAGGCCCCTTACAAAAGCTTTTCTGGGATTCCCATAAGGTATCTTGGGCGATCTCGGGTGCATCATTCAGCGTAAAGAATTCTGAGAGCTTACTCCTCAGTTCTTCCATAAAAGTGCGGTCTTCCAAAAGGTGTTCATTCAATCTTCAGGACCACTGCCGAGGAGTCATCTCAACAATTTCTACAGAGGACGAGACTGGTGCGTTGTCTGAGATGCTGCGACAACCAATTTCTGCCTTTGCCACGTGAAGTAGCAGAGGGGTAGAGCAAAATATATAGGCTATGCATTGGTGGGATTTATGTTTGGGAGAGAAATGGGAGTAGTCCTTCTGGGAGGGATGTGTCTATTGCAGCATCCCAGAACAATGCTGCTGTATATCTTGTGTTTGTTACATGTACCCCAGGGATGTCTTGTGTGTCTTGTCTGTGTATGTGTTTATGGTGACGCATATGTCATTTTACTGTACATACGCACTTATCTTTGCAGCTTGTACTGTTTGAATGATGCGTACTACCTCATGACCAATCCCAGGCCACAGGGTAGGGTTTAAAGAAAGGGATTATATTCTCTTGCAGCTGTAGGAAAGGTAGTCCAGCGGTTGGAAGCCCAGTCCAGCGGTTTAGAGGGTCAGTGGTTGGTAGTCCAGTCCAGTGGTTCAGAAGTATATTAGTTCAGCTCCAGCATCAGACACCTTGCTGAGTGAGACAGCAAAAATCCTAAGTGGTATACACACCAGGTGCTTGTGGCAATCATTTATGCGATTTTTCCTCTCCCCTACCAGAATGAAGGACGAGATTTTTTTTTTTTTATAGTGGGGGTCGAGAATTTCAAAAATCCAGTATTGTTTGCTCTCCATAATGTGAACTATGCCTTTGTCTCTTGAAAAGCAACCCAACATGAAGTCAGCCATGTGTGCCAGTGTTAGTTGGCATGACTTTGCTGCCCCAAACTGGAAGGGTCACTATCCATTTCCTCTATTTTCCACTCCCCTTCACACCATCCGTGCTGTAGCATTGGGATGCACTGAACTGCACCCTCAAGCCTTGTATGGGACAGTGACATCAAATGCCACTTCATCCCCCTCGTCTTCCTCCATCAGCCAACGGTGCGAAGATGACAGGAGTGTGCTCTGAATGTTTTCAGCCTAGCAGAGGCTACTTTTCACTTACGAAAATGGTTGTACTTTCACCAGTATATCAGGCACAATGGTGTAGGTTTCAAAGAACCTTTGCACCAACAAGTTAAAAACATGGGCCATGTGTTGACTGTGTTTGAGTCTGGCAAGCTCCAGATCGTCTACCAGGTTCCGGCCATTATCACATACGCAAACATGCCTGGGCACAAGTGCATCGGGAAAAACCACATTGCCGCTGCATTGAGGATGGCATCCCTAACCTCAGGGGAAAGTGTGTTTTCTGTCGGCCAAGCAGATGAGCTTCAGCACGGCCTGCTGATGTCTCCCCACACCAGTGCCGCAGCGTTTCCAGCTCGCAGCTGGGGTTGATGTTACGGCGGAGGAGGAGGGTTTGTGAGAGGGTCCCAGCCTTGACTACATTCACCCAGCGTGCCGTGAGTGAGATCTAACGTCCCTGTCCGCATGAGCTTGTCCATGCGTCGGTGGTCAAGTGCACCTTAGAGCAAAGCTCAGAACTCAGGGCCCGACTGATGTTATGGGACACGTGCTGTCACAAGTTGGGGACGGCACACCAAGAGAAATAGTGACAGCTAGGGGCAGCATAGGTGCCACAGCTGCCATCAGGTCACGGAAGGCCTGAGTCTCCACTAGCATAAACGCCAACATCTTCTGGGCCAGCAGTTCTGAGATGAGGCTGTTGAAGGCTTGGGCATGTGGGTGGGTTGCACTGTACTTCTGCTTGCAATGAAATGCCTGGGAGATGGGGAGTTGCTGGGAAGAGACGCATGATGGTGCAGGCAAAAGGAACAGAGGCAGGAAAAGAGACAGATGAGGGTGAACTCCCCAAAGTGTCAGAGGCAGATGTGGAGGTGTCCAGGCTGGTGGTCTGGACTGCAGCACCAGCTGTGGAAACAGTGGGAGAGGCAGTGTCAGCAACACCGGCCGACGATTATCCTGTGTTTTCTCTCTCAGACTGAGCCCAGCGCATTGCTTAGGTACTCAGGTTGCTTTTCTCAGAGCCCTTATTTAGTTTTGAGTTGCACAGTGTCAAAACGCACTCAGTTTGTCCTCCACGCATATGCTGCAAAATCTACACAACATCGAGGGAAGTGGCCAATATGGGCGAATTTTGAGTGAGTGGCTAGTACAGGGAAAATCTTGGGTCTTGCTAGCTCTGGCCTGGCTTCTTTGAAGCAGCTGTCCTGTGCCTCTGGACATGCCTCTGCCTCTAACTGTAGCTTGACCGCAACCTTGCTCCCCAGCTACATTTCCACACCCCCGGGCACGTCCTCGTCCCTTAGTGCTAGATTTACGCATTTTGTGATGTATACAAATGTTTTCTTAGGTCCTATATACTGTATGGCAGTATACAGGAATGAGTGACTGTCCTGTGCCTCTGCCTTTAGCTACCCTTTTTGCTGCTGCACTTGCCTCCACATATACACTGCTTTCCCCTCTAGACATCACCCCTGTCCATGCCTCTAGCCACCTTTTCTCCTGCTTAGTTTGCCTCCACATCTGCACTGCTTTCCCTGCTAGACACTCCTGTCCATGTTGTCCACCAACTTCTCTTCCAATTACTCACTCTCCTCTTACTGCAAACTGCACATAACTACAGCTTGCCCTGATGGCAACTGTGTCTCGTCATCATCACTGAGGCCAAGAAACGCCAGTTGCGGGTCCACAACCACAAAATTGGCAGGAAATGGCAGATGCTCCAGTATTTGGGCATCAGGACACACAAAGTCGTCTGGTAGCTCCTGGGATTCGGGAAGTGGTTCAACAGAGGGAGAGACAGTAAAAGGACCCAAAAATAGATCCTGAGAGTGGGCAAGGGTGGGGTGACTCTGCTGGGAAGATTGTGCATGTTGGGAGGAAGGATGGGCAGACTCTTGGGTATGAACACGACTGGAGGTAGTGGCTGACTGGCAGGTGGAAAAGCCGCTGGAAGCATTATCCGCTAGCCATTGTAACACCTGTTCCTGGTGCTTGGGCCTGGTCTGCGTTGTACCCTGCACCCTGCTTAAAGCAGCTGTCAAATCAGGAATTGTGATGAGCGCATGATAATGTTTCTTTCGGTTTAAAGTTATGTTTCTGTCCAAATTAATGTAGAGGAAAGACTGTTTCCAATTATTTATCCATTTTAATAGAGGTTCTAGTAAGTTTGTAAAGTGTCCAGTGGAAAGGATAGGATTTCACATAAGTCTGCCATCCATGGGCACTCATGGTGCAGAAACTGAGGGAGCTGACTTTGATGAACCCTTGGGTTGTGGAGATGGAACTCCATCAAAGGTCTCTGCAGCTCACACACCCTGCTCAACATATGGTATCTAGGGTTTCAGCGTGTGGTGACCTCGCACAACAGCCGGTGCTTCAGGCAGATGTAGACATTGCTGGAGTGTATTGAAGTTAGCAGCAGCTACGGTAGACTTGCCAAAGTGGGCGCAGAAGCGCTGCACATTCACCAGTAGCTCGAGAACATTGGGGTACGTTTTTAAAGACCGTTGCACCAATATGTTGAAAACATGCGCCAGGCATGGACCGTGTTGGAGGCTGGCAAGCTCCAGAGCCACTACCAGGTTCCGGCCATTATCACACATAAAAAAAAATGCCTGGGCCCAGGTGCAATGGCGAAAACCACATTACCGTCTCATCCAGGATGGCCTCCTTCACCACGGAGGCAGTGTGCTGTCTGTCCCCCAAGCTGATGAGCTTCAGCATGGCCTGCTGACGTCTCCCCACGCCAGTGTTGCATCATTTCCAGCTCGTAGCTGGGGTCAATTTAACAACGGTGGAGGAGGGTGGTGTTTCAGCACTCCTGCCAGGAATATTGGGTGGGGAGGCAAGGCAGGCCGTCACAGTTTGTGACCCGGTCCCAGCCTCAACTACATTCACCCAGTGTGCCCTGATTGACATGTAGCGTCCTTGGCCGCATGCACTTGTCCACGCATCAGTGGTCAAGTGGAACTTTGTGCAAAGCGCGGAACTTAATGCCCGCCTGATATTATGAGACACGTGCTGGTGCAAGGCGTGGATGGCACACCGGAAGTAGGGACGGCATAGCGAGATCCCGCAGTTGCCAGCAGGTCATACAAGGCCCGAGTCTCCACAAGCCGGGACCACAACATCTCCTGGGCCAGCAGTTTTAAGATGAGGCCGTTGAAGGCTTGAGCATGTGGGTGGGTTGCGCTGTACTTCTGCCGACAATGAAAGGCCTGGGAGATGGGCAGTTGCTGGGAAGAGGCGCATGATGATGCAGGCAAAAGGAGCAGTGGCAGGAAAAGGGAAGGATGAGGGTGAACTCCCCAAAGTGTCAGAGGCAGATGTGGAGATGACCTGGCTGGTTGTCTGGACTGCAGCGCCAGCACTGGTGTCCCTGAGGACGGGTTGCTGGTCCACAACAACTAAATCGCCCAGAGATGGCGGATGCTCCAGTGTTTGGGCATCAGTACACACAAAGTCGTCTGGTAGCTCCTGGGATTGGTGAAGTGGTTGGACAGGGTGAGGAACAGTTAAAGGACCTGAAAACAGGGAGGGGGAAATGTGGGATGACTGTGCTGGGAAGATTGGGCATGTTGGGAGGAAGGAGGACCAGACTCTTGGCAAAGAAGAGGACTTGAGGTAGTGGCTGACTGGCTGGTGGATAAGGACCTGTAAGCATTATCCGCTAGCCATTGTAACACCTGCTCCTGGTGCTTGGTCCTGTTCAGTGTTGTACCATGCTTAACGCAGCTATCAAGTCAGGGATTGTGATGAGCGCATGCTAATGTTTCTTTAGCTTAAAATTTGGGTTTCTGTCCATACAATTGGGGAGAAACGAAGGTTTCCAGGTATTTTTCCATTTCATAGAGGTTTTTTTGAGTGTGGATAGTGTCTAGTTGATGGTCTGTGATAGTGGGGTAAAACTGTGACTTGGGCTTGTTAGATGCCCCCAGACATGCTTTCCCTGCTGTCCCAGTTGCATTCCAGAGGTGTTGTCATCATTTGCTGAGGTGTCATAGTGGACTTGGTGACTCTCCTGAGTCGAATAGTGATTTCCCCTGAAACAAACTTTTTTTCCCCATAGACTATAATGGGATTCAATATTCGTTCGAAAAGTCAAATATTGAGGGGCTACTCAAATCGAATATCGAATATTTCACTGTTTGCTCATATCTACCCATAACTAGTATTTGCATATCTGTAGTGTCCTCATATTACTTTTGATTGATGGTCGGGATGTTCCTGTCCCTGTTAAACTGCCAAAAACTTTTACAATCCCACCACAAAGAGTGACCCGAGGACTTCAACTAAGTTATGGCTTTATTGATAAATATACATGAGTACAAGCAGGAGAGGAATAAAAAGGGCCGGGGCTCTCCTAGAAAACTAATACACAAAATACAACAGTATCAGAAACTATACAATAAACTATATAATAAACTATACAATAATCTATACAATAGTTTGTATTCCTAGTACTAAAAAAAAAGAAAAAAAGAAAACTTTTTGATTTTGTTTCTCTATAGAGTTCCGTTTTATAACGTTCCCTAAGCTCCTCTGTGTTATAAATCCCTCCGAATATCTGACTACAGGGAATCGGTTATTCTAATACTAACTGTCCCAAGACTGGGAACATCTTGGACTTTCTAATTCTCCCAAGTTTCCATAAATAATGTTCTATAGCAGTGATTCTCAATCTTTCAAGTGAAATATCTCCCAAGTGGTAAAAGGTCCCAGCAGAGTAACCCCAAAATAGTAATAATAAGCACTTATAACAGTTAATGCCTCTTCAGTGCCCCCACTGTAATATAATGGCCCAGACATATGTAGTGTAATGGTCCCCTCGGTGACTTCATGTGTAGTAGTTGTATCCTGCTGACATATTTCTATATTAGAACACATAGATGTGTCAGGGGTATAAGTTATATTGGTGTTATCCATATAGAGTGGCAATGAGTTTGTAGATGGTAACATACACCACTTCTAATGAATATAAATGATTGTCAGACACACGTCGGGGTCTGACTCTCTCTGTCTTACTTGGAACATGTTGCGTGAGAAAGCAAAGACAACGACCACGGAGACGAACATCAAAGGTCCAATGAAGTTGTAGCCTGATATACTCCATACTATAAAGGAAAGCTACCTATGGACTTCTTCAGTGATGTAAGCCTAATAGACACTGACTCAAACTTCTGTAATCCTGAAAGTTTTCCTGCATCTATTTTCCATAAGAACTTCAATAAATTGCCATATATATTTATAGGAAACTGAATTCTCCAAATAATAATATTACCTTATCAGTCAACGTAAGAGTAAGAATTCACCAAAGTGTACTGTATTTTACAAGTAGTAGCCTTCACTTGTGGTACAATGGCTACCACATTGCCCCATGTGAAACATATTGGCCCCCACAGTTCCCCCACATGAAATATAATGGTTCCCACAGTGACCCTACATGTTAAATAATGGCCCTCACAGTGCCCCCATGGGTAAGATAATGGCCACTAACAGTGCAACTGCATGTAAAATAATGGCCCCACAGTGTCCTCACACCCAGAGATATCTATATTATATGCTGCACTGCATGAAGATCTCACCTGCCCAGCCCAGGACAGACCTCCATCCATGCTTAAGAAGCACAATGATAATCTCCATCATTTGCAGTTACCGGCACTCAATGGTAAGCTGTATTCATCACTCATCACTCTGTGCCATATTTCTTCTCTACTTTGAGACCTGATGTGATGTCAACACTCAGTGCCCAGAGCAGAGACGAAGTGGGACGCAGAATGGTAAGTGATCCAAGCAGTCCACCACTCGTTCCCTGAGCGCCAGTAACTGCAACAAGCACCTTCAACGATAATGATGGAAGTGCTCATCGTTCTTGATGCCTGTGGGCATCCATCTTGGGAATAGGAGACCCGCACGCAGTGCAGCATGGCCAATAAACTCAAGAACAGTGGAGCGTACACCTTGGGGTTCACATGCCACAGATTGGGAACCAATGTTCTAAAGCAAAAGTTAGTGTAGCATTAGTAGCTCAGTGCCACAATCTACTTCTGTTCTATAGTTGACCCATTTCTATCCTGCCATGTTCCAAACATAACAACTAGGATAATCTGGCTTATTTTTGTTGTACATTTCTTTTCCATTTCTCATCAATACACATAGCAGATTCACATTCCATTCTGTATTACTGGGACACAGTCTCCACCGGAGCTCTGCGGACATAGCATCTTCCACTGACCAGACGGACCACATTGGAGACCTGACTCCGTAGTTTAACCGTCACATAAATCAGATACAAGGAATGGAGAGTTGGAAAAATCTGCCAAATAAAGTAAAACTCCAAAAAACCAAATACATCCTGACAGTATGGGTAAGTCGACTCAATAATGATAAAGAAAGTGGAGCAGAAAAAGGAGAATCCGGTGAACTTGATGGTCTTATAGTAAGTATCCAGGTGACTTGTTCCATTCCTTTCGGAATTCATTTGTCTTATGTGATGGTAAAGATAGAAGATGAGCAGGACTGATGAAATAAAGAAAATGAGGAAGGGTCCGGTGCTCACATATATGATAGATAAGAACCACAAACCAACAAAAGCATTGTCATATGTCTCCTGAGTTGAATTGTCAAATATACTGTAAAAACTTATCAAAAACTCAGTCAAAGCATAGCTAATAGACATAAACATGAAGACCATGATCAAAAGAAAGACTTTGTTCAATACAAGACGCCTTAGTCCTAAAAAGAAGGCATTGTACAAGGTGGAGATCTTCAACCAGAATATGATGGAGAGCAAAGTGGACAACCAGATGTTGGAGTAGACAGATGAATACTGAAGCACAGTAACCACTGCAAAGAGCAAGATACTCCATTTATAGCTGTATACGTCCCAAATGACATTCACCAGACATACACCCTGGAATATCATCCTGGTGATCCCGAGGGAGGTGATGACTTGGTCGGTCTTGGACACCGGTCTTCCTTTCTTCCACTCACAGATGGTCACAGCTACAATAAACACATTGATAAGAAATCCAGCCAGGAAGGTAAGTCCTGCTGCCACCACCAGAACTTGGTATTGTATGGTTGGAGATGAAGAGACATCCATTGCTCTATCAGTTCAGTGAGCTGTTCTCATAGAAGCTTACACCGGACACTGCTGAGCTGACAACTGGCGGCTGATATTGTAATGTACAAATACAAGGAGAGATGGAAAATGGCGGCAGCTATTAATATCTATACAAATAATCCCGGAGGTACAAATTTTACTAAGTGCCATTGAGGTTTATGTAAAACTTCAGATGAAAAATTTTTATGTCATTGTGAGTTTTTCCAAACAGTAAACTCAGCTCTGTTACGACATACCTGTACTGCCCTCTTCTGGTCTAGTCATGGACATACAAAATTTGCTGAAATGGAAAGGTCAAGCACATGGGGCTCCAGGTTCTCACACTTATGATGTCTTAAGTTTTCCTCCACACGAGGTAAATATGACATTTTTTGTCTAATTTCTGTATCCAGATAACGGAGCAGCAGCTTGTTTGCCAGATCTTGTATTTCACTCTCTAGTATTCTTCAGACCGACTTGTTCCTATCTCTGAGATCTTTTCTCCATTTGCCCTCTATCCCTCCTTGCTCTGACCACACACTAGTCCACCAGGGATGCTCACATTACCTCCTTACCACAAGGTATGTCGGCATTAGAGATGAGCGAACCTTTTACAATTCATTCCTGGTAGGGTTCAGCCTTTTCGGATCAAAAGTCTGATAATGTCAGATCCAGTTTGGTCCAAACCGGAAGTACAACTTACGTTAAAACAATTGTGTAAGACGTTCTGAGAACTCTGTGTAACTCCTTTCTAGTTCTCTAACACAAAACACAAGTTGATTAATATGAAATGGACAGCAACAGATATGACTATGGGTATATGGAGGGTAGAAGGTGGCAAATAAGAAAGGGAGAATCTAGAGAACTTGTCTGTTTTGTAGGATATATCCAACGACTTGTTCCGTTCCTTTTGGATTTCATTTACCTTATGTAAAAAATATGAGATAAAACCAGTCACAAGCCGACTGACGGCTGATATAATGTGAGAAAGAAGTGGAGATGGAATATGACGACAGCTATTTATATCTATACAAATAATTCCGAAGGTACAAATTTTACTAAGTACGATTGAGGTTTATGTAAAACTTGAGAAGTTTGTCAGGTTATTCCCGTATCTGAATATCAATGTAATCCGAGCAGCTTGTTTGTCTAGTCTCTTGTCTTCTCATAATACCCGGCCTGTTCTTATCGCCACCTTGTATTTTCTTCATGTGCCTTGTTCTCTATTCTTATCTGCTGTGACTAGTTGAGCTTTTAATTGTCCTAGAACTTCATGGAATCTCGGTATTAGAGATGAGCGAACCTTTCAGAATTTGTTCTGGCTCTGGTTTGGCCAGTTCTGATCAAAAGTTTGATTTCTAGCGCTCTAAACACAAAGACGGACAGGACCACTTTTAAGATAAATAAAAATATCAATTAAAGGTATAGTGTGTACAGCTAAAATACGCCAAGTCCAGTGTGTTATTTCTTATATATCTCTATCTATCTGAGACAATCCTATCTGTCTAATCTCTCCCCACGAACCGGATACCTTCTCTTTCTTCCTGGGATTTTTATACTGCATTTGAGTTATCAGTGACCTCTGACATATCGTCCCTGTCAGTATGGCGGCATGCAAAGCAGTATGGGTAAACCCACCTTATTCCTGAGGTCATGTGATCTTTCTTCTCTACTTTCTTCAAGGCTGCCACTATTTAGGCCAATTTGTAGGATTCAAAACACAAGTTCAGAATCATTCTAAGACTGTGTTCACATCTGCGCTCATTGCCTGTTCAGGGATTCCATCCCGCATTACGCTTAAAAAATGCAGAAACCTGGCGGACTCTATTATAGAGAGCTCTCTCTCACCTGGAGAAACCCGGGAACACTATGAGAATAATGTTCTTTGATTTCTGCAGTGCATTCAACACCATTCAGCCAGGGCTACTGAGGGGAGAAGCTGAACCTTGGTGGTGTAGACCGTCACCTGTCCAACTGGATCCTAGACTATCTCACAAACTGACCTCAGTATGTGAGAGCCCGGGACTGTGTGTCTGACACTGTGATCTGTAGTACGGGGGCACCACAAGGTATAGTTCTTGCCCCATTTCTCTTCACACTGTACACTGCTGACTTTAGGAACAACTCATCCAGCTGTTACTTACAGAAGTCCTCCGATGACTCTGCAATAGTAGGCCTTATCACTGATGGCGACGATAGGGAATACAGAGACTTAAACTGGGATTTTGTTGAATGGTGCCAGTGGGACCAGCTCAGGATTAATGCTGGGAAGCCCAAGGAGATGGTGGTGGACTTTAATAAGCAGAGAAGTACCCCGAATCTAGTGGAGATCCAAGGAACATGTATTGAGATAGTCAGGACCTATAAGTATCTGGGTGTGCTCCTCAATAATAAACTAGACTGGGCTGATCACCTGGAGGCGCTGCACAGAAAGGGCCACAGCAGACTCTACCTGCTCAGGAGGCTGAGGGCCTTCGGAGTCCAGGGGCCACTTCTTAGGGCCTTCTTCAACTCTGTGGTTGCTTCAGCCATCTTTTTCGGTGTGGCCTGCTGGGGGAGCAGTATATCAACCAGGGACAGAAATAGACTTGACAGGCTGATCAGAAGGGCCAGCTTTGTCCTGGGGAGCCCCCTGGACCCAGTACAGGTGGTGGGTGACAGAAGGATACTGTCCGTGGTGACCTCCATGCGTGAGAACAAATCCCACCCCATGTATGGGACCCTGATGGGACTTGGCAGCACTGTAAGTGACCGTCTGCTTCACCCCAAGTGTGAGAAGGAGCTTTCGCAAGTCATTCCTTCCAACCGCGACCAGGCTGTATAATCTACATCAGTCCAAGCGAAGATCACTCCGCACAGAGAACTAAATGATCCTAAGTCTTCATTAATTCTTCTTTCTTCTGTTACTTAGCTGCTATGGACTCTTAGTATATCTTCTCTTCTCAGCATATGTGTGTCTACTGTATTACTATGCTGCTGTAACATACTGAAATTTCCCCACTGTGGGACTATTAAAGGATTATCTTATTTAATCTTATTTTATAGTCTATGGGATCGGTGGGTTTCCGCAGATAACGGAAACTGAATGCAGGTGTGACTCTAGCGTAACCCAAAGTTTCTGGCTCTGGTGCAGGAGGCTGAGCACAGAACAGAGGGCAGGACTGCCAAAGTGACATGGTGGATACTGCAGATGCTGCTTATCTGAAAGGTACATCTGGTCCCCAGACGTATGAAGGGACACTTGACGCTTGACAATACTTTCACCTGATATTTTCACCCCATTATTACCCAGTTGTAAAGAAGGTTGCACTATTTGTCTACAGGAGCTGTCAAAAATTGTGACCTAGCGAAGGGAAAGGAACAGAAAACCTCAGTGGTGAAGATCTGGGTAAAAAGGTTGCACCATTTCCATGTATTATATGTCTGTGGGTGAATTGCTGCAAAGTTAGAAGTATCTTCTACTGTATTATGCAATGCACTGAGGTCCCCACTAGAAACTAGATGGCTTGGTTGGTAACCCTGTCCTGTAAATGTGCAGTTGTGACAGACTAACCTGCAAGTTCCAGGGCATGAGTGCACCCTGAGGAGGGTTTTGGCGCTGCTCATTAGGTGCATTGTAATTTGTTTTTGTGGGACTCAACCCCATTGCTGGCACCCCACCTCCAGGTAGGATCTATGAAGTTTAAGACTACTGGGTCATGGTCATTGAAAAGAGCCGGTACCATGAGAGATAGAGGGACACGTCAGTGAATTACCCCTCCTCGGGCGTCCACAGTGAAGACACCTACAAGTTAAGGCTCTTAGGTCAGGTCATCAGATGATGGTCATCAGGGGTCTGACATGGCCTGAGCACCACTGGGAGGTGTCAGGAAACTGGCTAATCCCTGTAAGCTTGGAAAACCCAATTAATAAATAGTAAAAACATGGCAGCTACAGTCTGAACTAGAGGAGCTGGACCTTGTCGCTGTCTGGAGCTGGACCTTACTTCTGTCCAGAGCTGGGCCTTACTGCTGTCCGGAGCTGGGGGTTACCGCTGTCCAGAACTGGACCTTACATCTGTCCAGAGCTGGAGCTTATCCGGAGCTGGGCTTTATCGCTGTTCGGAGCTGGACCTTACCGCTGTCCGGGGCTGGAGCTTATCCGGAGCTGGGCTTTATCGCTGTTCGGAGCTGGACCTTACCGCTGTCCGGGGCTGGAGCTTATCCGGAGCTGGGCCTTACCGCAGTACAGAGCTGGGCCTTACCGCTGTCCGGGGCTGGAGCTTATCCGGAGCTGGGCCTTACCGCAGTACAGAGCTGGGCCTTACCGCTGTCCGCCGCTGGAGCTTATCCAGAGCTGGGCCTTACCGCTGTCCGGAGCTTATCCTGAGTTGGGCCTTACTGCTGTCCGGAGCTGGGCCTTACCGCTGTCCGGAGCTGGACCTTACCGCAGTCCGGAGCTGGAGCTTATCCTGAGCTGGGCCATACCGCTGTCCTGAGCTGGACCTTACATCTGTCCGGAGCTGGGCCTTACCGCTGTCTGGAGCTGGACTTAACCGCTGTCCGAAGCTGGACCTTACCACTGTCCGGAGCTGGACCTTACCACTGTCCGGAGCTGGACCTTACCACTGTCCGGAGCTGGACCTTACCGCAGTCCGGAGCTGGACCTTACCACTGTCCGGAGCTGGACCTTACCACTGTCCGGAGCTGGACCTTACCACTGTCCGGAGCTGGACCTTACCGCTGTCCGGAGCTGGACCTTACCACTGTCCGGAGCTGGACCTTACCACTGTCCGGAGCTGGACCTTACCGCAGTCCGGAGCTGGACCTTACCGCTGTCCGGAGCTGGACCTTACCGCTGTCCGGAGCTGGACCTTACCGCTGTCCGGAGCTGAACCTTACATCTGTCCGGAGCTGGGCTTTATCGCTGTTTGGAGCTGGACTTAACTGCTGTCCGGTGCTGGAGCTTATCCAGAGCTGGGCCTTACTGTTGCCTGTCATGTTACACCGCTCCCGGCCTGCAGGTGGCAGTGTGCCCATTCACTGGTTGCTGGTCACGTGCTTGTCATTCCCCTCCCGCCCTGCAGATAGCGGTGTCAGTACAGGTGCCGCTCTGTGCACATTCCTGAGATTGCTGGTTTCACGTCACTTCCGGAGTTTAGCCGGGCAGGAAACAGACGGTAGTGGATTTCTCGGGAGCGCAGCAAGATTCGGGTGAGTGCCATGGTAACCGCTGCGGACACAGAGCGAAAGTATTGTCTAATGTGGCTTCTGGGGAACCGTCAGCCCCAGCGTGTGTCTAGTACCGGCTCTCTATGGTAGGAGGAGCGGGGCGTCTGGGACTTGTAGTGTCTGCGGTCACATGTCCTTATCACACAGTAGCTGGGCTGCAATCATAAAGCCCATGGCAGCCAATTAGAGCACAGCTTTCATTTATGTGGAGCCCATAACAGCCAATCAGAGACCAGTTCTCATTCCTGTAGCTCAGGTGAGCAGAGCCCGTATCAGCCACTCAGAGGAGAGCTTTCATTTCTTTATACTTCATAGCAGCCAATCAGGGGGGAGCTTTCATGTCTGTAGTGCAGGTGAGCAGATGTAAGCAGTGCTCTGATTGGCTGCTTTCTCCGTGGCTGTAGATTGGGGCTCCTCTGCAGTCTCGGGCGGCCATTGTTTACACCCTGTCAGGTACATGTAGTAACAGCTGTCCCAGAGCTGCGCTGTCACAAACCAGCTGCTGTGTGTGAGAGGAGTTAGGTCAGGATGGATGCGGTGTGATATACGCTGATTAACCCTTTCCTACCCCATGGGGGGGGAGTCAGTTTCTGTTTCTGCCGATCCTGGAAATTTAACCCCTCCGATTCCTTAGTCCTTACCGTACATGGCATCTACGTGGTTAACCAGAGGGTCCGGCTAAAGCTCCATGGGCGGCAGCCTGCCTCAAACACCTCATCACTTTCTGTGTGACCATAAGCCAGTCCTTCACTGTACAAGACAAATGACCGCATGTTTTAGGGTTAGTTCACACGTAAATAACGTGTGACTTATTTTGGCACCGGAAAAAAAAGCTTCCTAATTAGGAAGCTTTTTTTTGTAAAAACAGCTTAAAAAAATAAGGCAGGCTGTTTTCCCCTTCTGTAAAGTAAATGGGCTGAAAAAAAAACACGTCACGTTTTTTTGCAAAAAAAAAAAACACGCGGTTTTCTCCTCCCATTCACTTCTATTGCTTTCTTCAGGTGGAAAACGCCTGAGGAAAGGTCGTGTGGCTTCTTTTTCTCTGCTAGCAGTCTACATAGACTAAGGGGGCATTCACACGGAGTAACGCCGGGCGTGTATCACAGCCGTACACGCCGGCATTACGGCAGACTGCCGAACATTTACCATTCACTTCAATGGGAGCGGCGGTTACGAGCGCTCCCATTGAAGTGAATGGGAAGTGTTCGGCAGTCTGCCGTAACGCCGGCGTGTACGGCTGTGATACACGCCCGGCGTTACTCCATGTGAATGCCCCCTAACATTGTATGGAGGAGGATTAGGACATGGATCCCGCTGTCAAAATCCTCCTCCATGTCCCCGTGTGAACTAGCCCTTAAAGGGTTTTCAGCCTCTACCACAGGACGGGCCATCAATATGGGACCTGTGGGGTGCGGGTGCCGGAAGCTGTTAGGGTAAGTTCACACGGGGGTTTTTTGGTCCGGATCCTGAGTTGGATACTGTCTCAGGTTCCGGACCCAAATACGGGTAGCTGCAACTGGATGCCGGCTCCTGGAAAAAGAACTGACCGAGTCCCATTGATTTCAGTGGGAGCCGTCTTTTTGGTCAGGATTTTGAGGCCGTATCCCAAAAAAAAAAAAAAAAAAAACCTGTGTGAACTAGTGGACGGGCAGCTCTACCATGGATGTGGTTGCTGTACCATTTGTATAGGAGTAGACCTGCACACACTCCCCGTCCGCTAACGGGTTCCAGTCCCGGTGTCGGACTCCGACAGATCACATACTGATGGCCTATCCTGTGCGAAAATTTGATACGGGGCTGGAAAACCTCTAACAGGTTATTTTTTTTTCTTAAATCTAGATGTTAGACAATTCAATAAACCATACAAATAATACAGAACATAAAGGGGCCGATCACATGGCGGAAAATGGAGAGGAGTTCCTCTTTATGTACCAGTCCCTATCTGTCCGTGGCAGAATGTCAGTACTGGGTATCGGCGTACTGTTACGGCTTTCTGCAGCTGATTGGGCACAAATTGGGGTGGGGGGGGGGGGGGCGTCCTCAAGCCACGGACTCTGGAGCAGGACACTTATTTTTACAGCGCCCATTGAAAATAATAGGATGTGGAATCTTCCCCCAAATCAGCATCCGATTCCTAAATGTGAACACCCCCCTTACACACAAAGACCTGGCAATGAATAAAGTCGTCTTATTCTATTTAGTTTAGAAATGTTTGAAACCCTTTTTATTACTTTTATCGTTTTTAACTTGTCCAATACGAGGACTTGAACGTGCAGTTTCTTGATTCGTTGGGGTTGCGGGATCGGAAGCGATCGAGTAAATTTCGCAATCTTTTCCGGCGAGATTGAGGTCAGAGGTTATCTCAAGATCTGTGCAACCCTATTCATGTATATATCATTAATAGGATTGAGGGATCGGGAAAGATGGGATCCTGATCAGCGATCGAGCAAATTTCACGATCGGCTGGAAAATTATCGGAAATCAAATCGATCCTGAAATCTCAAAATCGGCTCAACCCTAATCCCTGTACAATATACTGCAGGACGTCTATGGCAGGGGGCTTCTCCCCTCCCCCTCTAACCACTTAATCCAGTGATCACTCTTGATGTCACGTTAAAGGGTCCCGTTAAAGACAGTTCTCCCCACAGGATATGGGATCAGTCACATGTTGTCATGAAGAGAATGGGGGACTGAAGCCCCAAGCTACGGGGGTTACTGGAGAAAACCGCCCCATACTAATGAATGGAGCACCGCTCATACAAGTGCACTTCTACTTTACACATTGCTGTGTATTTTCTGTCTCGGGCACTATAAATTTCGGCATAATGGATACATATGCCCCCAAGTCCAGTGAAGTGTCACTCACCGGAACATCATTGCCTCTTTTATCACCCAATGTGTTGGGGTCCTGGGTGTCGGACCACCACCTACCTAACATGCATGACTTACCCTAAGGATACGCCTTCAGTATTTACGCTCTGTAAAACTTTGGCACAGATTTCAGCAGAGGTGACGTCAACGGTTAATGGCTTGTGCTTACTTCTACAGGTCCCTGTTTTCATCCTCCGGTTGACGTGAGAGAGGCGGAGTCCTCAGGGGGGCGCTATGGTGTTCTACTTCACTAGCAATGGTAAGTGATGGGGTCACCTGTCGTCATCGGCTCCACATCTCTAAGTCAAACAGAGAGACCGGGAACATCTCGCAACATCTCAGGGGGCCGGGGAAACTGTGAACGTTGAGATTAGTTGATGAGCAAGTACTATTGGAAACTCCTGTTTTGAATAGCACGCACCCATAGGAATGAATGGACGCCGCCAGCCAAGTCTGCGCGCCAGCTGCTTCCATTCATTCCTATGGGTGCGTGCTGTTCGAAACAGGAGTTTCCAATAGCACTCGCTCATCTCTAGTTGGGATCAATCGACAAGGGATGGAGTGTTATGGTGGGATGTAAAGGATCACTGTCAAGACTTAACACATTCCCTCCATGACCCAGGAGCAGCTCTGTGTGCCGTTGCTCTGATCCCTCACCATCTCTTACTTCTCTTGCAGTTGTCTCTCCACCTTATACGATATATATGGGAAAGGACAAGTATGAAAGTAAGTCGTCACCGGAGAAAGGAAATTTACAAGATGTGATATTGTGCCAGGAGATGTCTATCCTATAGGTGTCTGTGTGGCCACTTAGTGGTTGTGTTGGGAATTGCAGCCTGCGAATGCTTTAGTTGGTATGTGGTGATATTAGATTGAATTGGTTTCATGAGACCTTATCCAAATTCAATTTAATGGGTGGGGGAGGGGAGGTCAGTGATCACGAGTGGCACCAATCAGATCTTCTTATGTTAGATCGGCTTCTATCAGAGGCGCACATGGTTACAACACACAGAGTATAACTCTCTCAACCGTGCTGTGTTGTAGGGCTAGTTCACACATAAAAACCGGCTTTTTTTGGTCCTGAAAAAAAGCTTCCAAATTAGGAAGCAGTTTTTTGACCTTGAGGCGTTTTTTTGGAGCGTTTTCTGTAGCAGTTTTTGGTAAAAACTGCTTCAGAAGCGCCAGGCGGTTTTCCCTCCCCTAAAGTGAATGCACTGTAAAAAAAAAAAGAAAAAAATTCACTTCTATTGCTTTCCTCAGGCGGAATCCACCTGAAGAAAGGTCATGTCGCTGCTTTTTTCGGCTAGCAGTCTCCATAGACCACCATTGTATGGAGGCAGATTTTGAGGCGAAATCCAATGTCAAAATCTGCCTCAATGCCCCGTGTGAACTAGCCCTTAAGAGTAATAAATATCTAATATATCCTGCTCCTTCTAACATGTTGTAAACAACTACTTTTCTTCCTTCAGATGAAGATCTAATAAAATATGGCTGGCCAGAAGATATTTGGTATGTTATAGTTATATGCTTGTATATAGGAGGTAGTATTATAGTAGTTATATTCTTGTACATAGGAGTAGTATTATAGTAGTTATATTCTTGTACATAGGAGCAGTATTATAGTAGTTATATTCTTGTACATAGGAGTAGTATTATAGTAGTTATATTCTTGTACATAGGAGCAGTATTATAGTAGTTATATTCTTGTACATAGGAGTAGTATTATAGTAGTTATATTCTTGTACATAGGAGCAGTATTATAGTAGTTATATTCTTGTACATAGGAGTAGTATTATAGTAGTTATATTGTACATAGGAGCAGTATTATAGTAGTTATATTCTTGTACATAGGAGTAGTATTATAGTAGTTATATTCTTGTACATAGGAGCAGTATTATAGTAGTTATATTCTTGTACATAGGAGTAGTATTATAGTAGTTATATTCTTGTACATAGGAGTAGTATTATAGTAGTTATATTGTACATAGGAGCAGTATTATAGTAGTTATATTCTTGTACATAGGAGTAGTATTATAGTAGTTATATTCTTGTACATAGGAGTAGTATTATAGTAGTTATATTCTTGTACATAGGAGTAGTATTATAGTAGTTATATTGTACATAGGGAGCAGTATTATAGTAGTTATATTCTTGTACATAGGAGTAGTATTATAGTAGTTATATTCTTGTACATAGGAATAGTATTATAGTAGTTATATTCTTGTATATAGGGGGCAGTATTGTAGTAGTTATATTCTTGTATATAGGGGGCAGTATTGTAGTAGTTATATTCTTGTATATAGGGGGCAGTATTGTAGTAGTTATATTCTTGTATATAGGGGGCAGTATTGTAGTAGTTATATTCTTGTATATAGGGGGCAGTATTGTAGTAGTTATATTCTTGTACATAGGAGCAGTATTATAGTAGTTATATTCTTGTATATAGGGGGCAGTATTGTAGTAGTTATATTCTTGTACATAGGAGCAGTATTATAGTAGTTATATTCTTGTATATAGGGGGCAGTATTGTAGTAGTTATATTCTTGTACATAGGAGTAGTATTATAGTAGTTATATTCTTGTACATAGGAGCAGTATTATAGTAGTTATATTCTTGTACATAGGAGGTAGTATTATAGTAGTTATATTCTTGTACATAGGAGTAGTATTATAGTAGTTATATTTTTGTACATAGGAGCAGTATTATAGTAGTTATATTCTTGTACCTAGGAGCAGTATTATAGTAGTTATATTCTTGTACATAGGAGTAGTATTATAGTAGTTATATTCTTGTACATAGGAGTAGTATTATAGTAGTTATATTCTTGTACATAGGAGTAGTATTATAGTAGTTATATTCTTGTACATAGGAGTAGTATTATAGTAGTTATATTCTTGTACATAGTAGTATTATAGTAGTTATATTCTTGTACATAGGAGCAGTATTATAGTAGTTATATTCTTGTACATAGGAGGCAGTATTATAGTAGTTATATTCTTGTACATAGGAGTAGTATTATAGTAGTTATATTCTTGTACATAGTAGTATTATAGTAGTTATATTCTTGTACATAGGAGTAGTATTATAGTAGTTATATTCTTGTACATAGTAGTATTATAGTAGTTATATTCTTGTACATAGGAGTAGTATTATAGTAGTTATATTCTTGTACATAGGAGCAGTATTATAGTAGTTATATTCTTGTACATAGGAGGCAGTATTATAGTAGTTATATTCTTGTACATAGGAGCAGTATTATAGTAGTTATATTCTTGTACATAGGAGGCAGTATTATAGTAGTTATATTCTTGTACATAGGAGGCAGTATTATAGTAGTTATATTCTTGTACATAGGAGTAGTATTATAGTAGTTATATTCTTGTATATAGGAGTAGTATTATAGTAGTTATATTCTTGTACATAGGAGTAGTATTATAGTAGTTATATTCTTGTACATAGGAGTAGTATTATAGTAGTTATATTCTTGTATATAGGAGTAGTATTATAGTAGTTATATTCTTGTATATAGGAGTAGTATTATAGTAGTTATATTCTTGTACATAGGAGGTAGTATTATAGTAGTTATATTCCTGTACATAGGAGTAGTGTTATAGTAGTTATATTCTTGTACATAGGAGCAGTATTATAGTAGTTATATTCTTGTACATAGGAGTAGTATTATAGTAGTTATATTCTTGTACATAGGAGGCAGTATTATCGTAGTTATTTAACTTAATAACTTCCATATACTGAAACTGTCCCATGTCTCTGCTGTATATAATACATAACCTCCTTTCTGGTCTCTGCAGGTTTCATGTGGATAAACTCTCCTCTGCCCATGTGTATCTCCGGCTTCAGAAGGTATATAAATGCATTTTAAGACAGGGGATGTGTGGACGGCACATTCTCCAATATATAGTAGAGATGTGTTGCTTTACACTGTTAGCGTTCACCATCATTTCTATGTTATCACATAGGATTGCTGGTAAAATTATGTTGAAATTTCTTATCAGCATTGACAAGGGGCGGTCTGTCGCTCTTGTCTGTCGCTCTTGTCTGTCGCTCTTGTCTGTCGCTCTCGTCTGTCGCTCTCGTCTGTCGCTCTCGTCTGTCGCTCTCGTCTGTCGCTCTCGTCTGTCGCTCTCGTCTGTCGCTCTCGTCTGTCGCTCTCGTCTGTCGCTCTCGTCTGCCGCTCTCGTCTGCCGCTCTCGTCTGCCCCTCTCGTCTGCCCCTCTCGTCTGCCCCTCTCGTCTGCCCCTCTCGTCTGCCCCTCTCGTCTGCCCCTCTCGTCTGCCCCTCTCGTCTGCCCCTCTCGTCTGCCCCTCTCGTCTGCCCCTCTCGTCTGCCCCTCTCGTCTGCCCCTCTCGTCTGCCCCTCTCGTCTGCCCCTCTCGTCTGCCCCTCTCGTCTGCCCCTCTCGTCTGCCCCTCTCGTCTGCCCCTCTCGTCTGCCCCTCTCGTCTGCCCCTCTCGTCTGCCCCTCTCGTCTGCCCCTCTCGTCTGCCCCTCTCGTCTGCCCCTCTCGTCTGCCCCTCTCGTCTGCCCCTCTCGTCTGCCCCTCTCGTCTGCCCCTCTCGTCTGCCCCTCTCGTCTGCCCCTCTCGTCTGCCCCTCTCGTCTGCCCCTCTCGTCTGCCCCTCTCGTCTGCCCCTCTCGTCTGCCCCTCTCGTCTGCCCCTCTCGTCTGCCCCTCTCGTCTGCCCCTCTCGTCTGCCCCTCTCGTCTGCCCCTCTCGTCTGCCCCTCTCGTCTGCCCCTCTCGTCTGCCCCTCTCGTCTGCCCCTCTCGTCTGCCCCTCTCGTCTGCCCCTCTCGTCTGCCCCTCTCGTCTGCCCCTCTCGTCTGCCCCTCTCGTCTGCCCCTCTCGTCTGCCCCTCTCGTCTGCCCCTCTCGTCTGCCCCTCTCGTCTGCCCCTCTCGTCTGCCCCTCTCGTCTGCCCCTCTCGTCTGCCCCTCTCGTCTGCCCCTCTCGTCTGCCCCTCTCGTCTGCCCCTCTCGTCTGCCCCTCTCGTCTGCCCCTCTCGTCTGCCCCTCTCGTCTGCCCCTCTCGTCTGCCCCTCTCGTCTGCCCCTCTCGTCTGCCCCTCTCGTCTGCCCCTCTCGTCTGCCCCTCTCGTCTGCCCCTCTCGTCTGCCCCTCTCGTCTGCCCCTCTCGTCTGCCCCTCTCGTCTGCCCCTCTCGTCTGCCCCTCTCGTCTGCCCCTCTCGTCTGCCCCTCTCGTCTGCCCCTCTCGTCTGCCCCTCTCGTCTGCCCCTCTCGTCTGCCCCTCTCGTCTGCCCCTCTCGTCTGCCCCTCTCGTCTGCCCCTCTCGTCTGCCCCTCTCGTCTGCCCCTCTCGTCTGCCCCTCTCGTCTGCCCCTCTCGTCTGCCCCTCTCGTCTGCCCCTCTCGTCTGCCCCTCTCGTCTGCCCCTCTCGTCTGCCCCTCTCGTCTGCCCCTCTCGTCTGCCCCTCTCGTCTGCCCCTCTCGTCTGCCCCTCTCGTCTGCCCCTCTCGTCTGCCCCTCTCGTCTGCCCCTCTCGTCTGCCCCTCTCGTCTGCCCCTCTCGTCTGCCCCTCTCGTCTGCCCCTCTCGTCTGCCCCTCTCGTCTGCCCCTCTCGTCTGCCCCTCTCGTCTGCCCCTCTCGTCTGCCCCTCTCGTCTGCCCCTCTCGTCTGCCCCTCTCGTCTGCCCCTCTCGTCTGCCCCTCTCGTCTGCCCCTCTCGTCTGCCCCTCTCGTCTGCCCCTCTCGTCTGCCCCTCTCGTCTGCCCCTCTCGTCTGCCCCTCTCGTCTGCCCCTCTCGTCTGCCCCTCTCGTCTGCCCCTCTCGTCTGCCCCTCTCGTCTGCCCCTCTCGTCTGCCCCTCTCGTCTGCCCCTCTCGTCTGCCCCTCTCGTCTGCCCCTCTCGTCTGCCCCTCTCGTCTGCCCCTCTCGTCTGCCCCTCTCGTCTGCCCCTCTCGTCTGCCCCTCTCGTCTGCCCCTCTCGTCTGCCCCTCTCGTCTGCCCCTCTCGTCTGCCCCTCTCGTCTGCCCCTCTCGTCTGCCCCTCTCGTCTGCCCCTCTCGTCTGCCCCTCTCGTCTGCCCCTCTCGTCTGCCCCTCTCGTCTGCCCCTCTCGTCTGCCCCTCTCGTCTGCCCCTCTCGTCTGCCCCTCTCGTCTGCCCCTCTCGTCTGCCCCTCTCGTCTGCCCCTCTCGTCTGCCCCTCTCGTCTGCCCCTCTCGTCTGCCCCTCTCGTCTGCCCCTCTCGTCTGCCCCTCTCGTCTGCCCCTCTCGTCTGCCCCTCTCGTCTGCCCCTCTCGTCTGCCCCTCTCGTCTGCCCCTCTCGTCTGCCCCTCTCGTCTGCCCCTCTCGTCTGCCCCTCTCGTCTGCCCCTCTCGTCTGCCCCTCTCGTCTGCCCCTCTCGTCTGCCCCTCTCGTCTGCCCCTCTCGTCTGCCCCTCTCGTCTGCCCCTCTCGTCTGCCCCTCTCGTCTGCCCCTCTCGTCTGCCCCTCTCGTCTGCCCCTCTCGTCTGCCCCTCTCGTCTGCCCCTCTCGTCTGCCCCTCTCGTCTGCCCCTCTCGTCTGCCCCTCTCGTCTGCCCCTCTCGTCTGCCCCTCTCGTCTGCCCCTCTCGTCTGCCCCTCTCGTCTGCCCCTCTCGTCTGCCCCTCTCGTCTGCCCCTCTCGTCTGCCCCTCTCGTCTGCCCCTCTCGTCTGCCCCTCTCGTCTGCCCCTCTCGTCTGCCCCTCTCGTCTGCCCCTCTCGTCTGCCCCTCTCGTCTGCCCCTCTCGTCTGCCCCTCTCGTCTGCCCCTCTCGTCTGCCCCTCTCGTCTGCCCCTCTCGTCTGCCCCTCTCGTCTGCCCCTCTCGTCTGCCCCTCTCGTCTGCCCCTCTCGTCTGCCCCTCTCGTCTGCCCCTCTCGTCTGCCCCTCTCGTCTGCCCCTCTCGTCTGCCCCTCTCGTCTGCCCCTCTCGTCTGCCCCTCTCGTCTGCCCCTCTCGTCTGCCCCTCTCGTCTGCCCCTCTCGTCTGCCCCTCTCGTCTGCCCCTCTCGTCTGCCCCTCTCGTCTGCCCCTCTCGTCTGCCCCTCTCGTCTGCCCCTCTCGTCTGCCCCTCTCGTCTGCCCCTCTCGTCTGCCCCTCTCGTCTGCCCCTCTCGTCTGCCCCTCTCGTCTGCCCCTCTCGTCTGCCCCTCTCGTCTGCCCCTCTCGTCTGCCCCTCTCGTCTGCCCCTCTCGTCTGCCCCTCTCGTCTGCCCCTCTCGTCTGCCCCTCTCGTCTGCCCCTCTCGTCTGCCCCTCTCGTCTGCCCCTCTCGTCTGCCCCTCTCGTCTGCCCCTCTCGTCTGCCCCTCTCGTCTGCCCCTCTCGTCACTACATCCTACGGCTGTTCCTCTCTTAATTCCTCTCTGTTTGGTTTTCCTGGGTTATCCATTTGGCTCTTCCATACTATACATGTGACTCTATATGTGTTGTAGGGTCAGACGATAGACGACATCCCAAAAGAAGTCCTGACTGACTGTGCACATCTGGTAAAGGCCAACAGCATCCAAGGTATGTCCTTGTGTCTTACAGGGGTCACCTACACTCTTCACATTCATGACTAGGCCTGTGCCCCACGACAGAGGAGTGTCACATACATAATATCCTGCCCCCTGTGGCCACATCTATACTTACTGTGACTTATTTCTTGATGTGCCCTCTACAGGCTGCAAAATGAACAACATCAATGTTGTGTACACACCATGGGCTAATTTACGCAAAACCGGAGACATGGACGTCGGCCAGATTGGATTTCATAAGCAGAAAGATGTGAGTTCTTAGAACATTCTGGTGTTGTCTTACATGTGAAAAGGAATATCCGGAGACTGTGTCTTCTGCTCAGGAGTTATTTAGATTAATCCTCGGGTTTCCAGGCTGGGTCTCACTCATGGTCTTGCACCTCCTGTGCATTACCTGTGTTATAGGGGATGGCTATACTAGTATGTCAGCCCCTATAATACACCTTATAGAGTTAGAGGAGGTGAATCTCAAAAGACTCAGAGTCAGATCCAGCCTGGAAGTTCTAGTTAAGTATAATGGACCAGAAGGTAAATACAAAGTCCCCCAATACCCTTTTAAAGGGATCCTATCATACCCTTTATTCTGACTAACACGTAGGAATAGCCTTAAGAAAGGCGATTCTTCTCCTATCTTTAGATGTCTTCTCCGTGTTGCTGTTCGGTAGAAATGCGGGTTTTCTTCGGTATGCAAATGTGTTCTCTCGCAGCACTGGGGGCGTCCCCAATGCTACGAGAGAACTCTCCATCTTCGCCTGGAGCAGCCTCTCCTTGCGTCGTCTTCCATCCTGTGGTTCAGCCTTCTAGACGTGTGCATATCTGGGCCACAAGAAAATGTCTGCTTACTCAGTAAGCAGCCTTTTTCTTGTGGCTGCTTCCACAGTAAGCTGGTGTAAGCGGCCATTTTCCTGTGGCCCAGGGCACGCGCAGTCGGCTCTGCCTGAGACCTAGAAGATTCAACCCCAGCTCCAGAAGAAGACGCAGGGAGAGGGCGTTCCAGAAGAAGATGGAGACTGTGCTGGATAGAGTTCTTTTGCAGCATTGGGGACTCCACCAGTGCTGTTTGAGTGCTGGGGCCCGCCCCCAGTGCTGCAAGAGAACTCATTTGCATACCAAAGACAACTGGGATTATATACCGAATGGTGGCGCGGAGAAGAATAGACTTTCTTAAGGCTATTCCTATGTGTTAGTAAAAAAAAAAGGGTATCCAATGATAGGATCCCTTTAACTTTTTAGAAGTTTTCCGCTCCCTGTAGTTGCTGAGGCTCATGGCTGGCCCAGTGAATACAGATGACAGACTACAGCAGGCAAACAGAGCAGGACACTGCTACTTAAAGGAGTAGTTTGTACCTTAAATCCCCCTTACATGTTTTTTATTTGGCCGTGTTGAGACAGAAGAGAGATGATCCATTACTCCAATCCAATAGGGGACCTAAAGGCATGTTAAGTGCACATGGAGGATTCGGGTCTAGAGATCATGGTGGATTTCTTGGCCTGAGACTCCCTACCTCATAGTGACCTACTGTATAGCACTCTACCATCTCCATTGTGTATAGGACATGGGCAGGCAGGGACTCCTAACATTATAGACCACCATATTGCAAGAGGTGACGGACTCCTGCCTTCAGTCCAGGACATCTGGTCGAGGTACAGGCCTGATATTCCATAGGGCACAGGTGCTACTGCCTCTATCGGCTTCGTTATCCTTGTTACTGTACTGCTTTAACTATTCGTTATCCAGAGTACATAATGTGCTTGTAGTGGTTGATGTAACCCACCCCCACCCCTGATCATGGTCTCTTCCACTCCGGGACATAGATCATTTAAATTATAGGTTTTAGAAGATCTCCTTTGTGTATTCTGTAATGTGTCCAGCAGATGGCGCACAGGAACCACAGAGCGAATGCAGCCGCGGGGACTGTATCCTCCTCACCGTAACCGTGTCATGCACAGAGGTCTCAGCATTTCTGCTGCACTGAGAGTATCGGCCTCCCCAGCCCAGCCTGACAGTCCTTATTGTGGTCGGGTTATCTTCTCATACATGTAGTGCCCTCCTGATAACCAGCCATGATGTCCTTATTGTGGTCAGGTTATCTTCTCATACATGTAGTGCCCTCCTGATAACCAGCCATGATGTCCTTATTGTGGTCAGGTTATCTTCTCATACATGTAGTGTCCTTCTGATAACCAGCCATGATGTCCTTATTGTGGTCAGGTTATCTTCTCATACATGTAGTGTCCTTCTGATAACCAGCCATGATGTCCTTATTGTGGTCGGGTTATCTTCTCATACATGTAGTGTCCTTCTGATAACCAGCCATGATGTCCTTATTGTGGTTGGGTTATCTTCTCATACATGTAGTGTCCTCCTGATAACCAGCCGTGATGTCCTTATTGTGGTCGGGTTATCTTCTCATACATGTAGTGTCCTCCTGATAACCAGCCGTGATGTCCTTATTGTGGTCGGGTTATCTTCTCATACATGTAGTGTCCTCCTGATAACCAGCCATGATGTCCTTATTGTGGTCAGGTTATCTTCTCATACACATAGTGTCCTCCTGATAACCAGCCATGATGTCCTTATTGTGGTCGGGTTATCTTCTCATACACATAGTGTCCTCCTGATAACCAGCCGTGATGTCCTTATTGTGGTCAGGTTATCTTCTCATACACATAGTGTCCTCCTGATAACCAGCCATGATGTCCTTATTGTGGTCGGGTTATCTTCTCATACATGTAGTGTGCCCTCCTGATAACCAGCCATGGTGTCCTTATTGTGGTCGGGTTATCTTCTCATACATGTAGTGTCCTCCTGATAACCAGCCATGATGTCCTTATTGTGGTCGGGTTATCTTCTCATACACATAGTGTCCTCCTGATAACCAGCCGTGATGTCCTTATTGTGGTCAGGTTTGTATACATAGACATGGGGGCCATATATTGAGTCCAGTTGGTGGTGTGTTGATAGATTCATCCCCTTGCAATCTCCTATCTGTCTCAGGTGAAAAGTATAACCGTGGAGAAGAAAGTCAACGAGATCCTCAATCGGCTGGAAAAAACGAAAGACGAACGATTCCCCGACCTGGCGGCAGAGAAGGAATCTCGAGACCGGGAGGAGAGGAACGAGAAGAAGGCTCAGATCCAGGAGATGAAGAGGAAAGAGAAGGACGAGATGAAGAAGAAGAAAGAGATGGAGGAGCTCAGGTGACACAAGCTGGACATCACACATGGGTTATGGGTCACACCAGGTCCAATAATTCTGACGAAGGCTGAAAGGACACGGGCTGGGGCTGGGCAATTTACTGAAACCAAACATCAACCGGGACAACTGATGTGATCTTGTTCACGTTTCGGTTCCAGTTTTGTTCAGACCAAACCTATCCAGATTAGAATAGTATTTTACTATGTGGTCTCTTCTGGACCTGCAGTATAATGATCCGGGCCCTCGGGAATGGGTTCTGGCAGAACGGACCCTGTTACTCACCTCTCCTGGGCTCCGCTGCGACCCATGAGGCTTATGATTGGACCTCACTGGTCACATGGTGTTATAACGCTTGCGTCTCTGCGTCATGTGACGGTGATGACGAATCACAGCCCTCTGTGCCAGCTCTGTATTATTCGTGTCCGGAATATTAACCCTTTGTTCTTTCCTCGCTAGGAATTACACGTCATTGATGAAATCAGAGAATATGTCTACTAACCAGGTAAGAGCAGAAAGCTCCCAAGCCTACGGATAGACCTTGTCGTTGCTGCTCGCTTTGTTACAGTGCATCAGTGTAAGGTAACGCGTCGGCTCTGGTGTAGGATGCTCACCGCAGGCATCTCGCAGCAGAACCATAAAGCAGTTGCATTGCAAAAGATGAAAACTGGGGGGGAGAACCCTCACCATGAAATGACCTGCTGCGTTTTTTCAGCAGTGTCTGGATGGGATTTCTTTAACCCTTTCCCGACATCTGCCGTAATAGTACGGCGCATGCCGAGTGTGTAACTATGGCGGCCACCATAGCCGCCGGGTGTCTACTGCTTTACACAGTAGACAACCGGCGCTAATGTCTCCGATCGGTCCCTGGATTGATTGGGGACATTAACTCCTCCGGCGCCGTGGTCAAAGGCGCTGGAGGCGCCATTTTCCCGGCAGCGCATGTGCTCCGCCATTTTGCCGGTGATCGCCGGCGCCTGAAGCAAGCTACAGGGCCGACGTCACATTTCCCTGACAGCCGGATGCCTTGTAAAGGCTCCCGGCCCGTCTGATTTCACTTTCTTTTGCAGGCTGCTCTATGCAGCCTGCAAAAGAAATGATTTTTTTGCAATGCATTGCATTAGTGATCAGACCCCCTAGGAGGTCTAATAAATGCAAAAAAAAAATGTTAAAAATAAATAAAAAAAAAATAATTATAAAGTATTAAAAATTCAAATCACCCCCCTTTCACTAGAACACATATAAAAGTAGTTGAATACTGTGAAACACATACATGTTAGCTCTCCCTGTGTCTGAAATCGCCCTCTCTACAGATCTATAAAAATATTTTTCCTGTTCGGTAAACGCCGTAGCAGGAAAAACAGTCAAAAGTTCCAAACCGCCGTTTTTTCACGGTTTTGATTCTGATAAAAATTTGAATAAAAAGTGATCAAAGCAATAGCATTTCCCGAAAATGGTAGAACTAAAAAGTACACCCGGCCCCGCAAAAAAAGACGCCCTATGCATCCCCGTACACTTACGTATAAAGAAGTTATGGCTGTCAGTATATGGCGACTTTTAGAAAAAAAAATTTTAACACAGTTTTGGATTTTTTTTAAGGGGTTAAAATGTAAATAAAACCATATAAATTTGGTATCCCTGGAACCGTACCGAAACATGTCATTTTGGCTGCACAGTGAACGCTGTAAAACTGAAGCCCGTAAGAAAGTCGCCGAAATGCATTTTTTCTTCAAATTAACCCCATTCTGAATTTTTTTCCAGCTTCCCAGTACATTATACAGAATAATTAATGGCGGCATCATGAAGAAAAAATTGTCCCGCAAAGATTAAGACCTCATATGACTCTGGGAGCGGAGAAATAAAAAAGTTATGGGGTTTAGAAGGAGGGGAGTCAAAAACGAAAATCAAAAAATGCCATCGGCGGGAAGGGGTTAAAGGGATTGTCTGGCTGAAAATTGACTGTTCGTATTGATGACCTCTCCATGGGATTAGGTCATCAGTATGTGATCTATGGGGATCCGGTACCCTAGCCCCACACAAATCAGTTGTCCTGACAGCATCTGGGTCCTAATAGTGGATGATAGTGCGTACAGCACCGCTACTATTCAAGTAACTGCACCTCTCCCTGTCCTCGAATAGCTTTCAGCACCCAGAGGAGGCCAGAGCAGGTGATCTGTGCGGGGTGCGGCTCTCAGACCCCACACACCACATACTGATGCCCTCATTTGTAGACACGTCATCAAAATGAAAAATCAATCTGAGGCCGGAGAATCCCTTTAAATTCTTTCCAGTTCTCTTCTCCTGTACTCCACAGCAGTGTATTAGGGCTCGTTCACACGGGGCAAGAGGGGGTGAAATTTGGTGCTGAATCCACGTCCTAATCCGCCCCCTCACAATGGATGTCTATGTAGACCGCTAGCTTACCGTGAGCTGTCCTTTCTTCATGCGGATTCCGCGGCTGATTCAGCCCTGGCGTCCGCCTCGTGGCAGCACCCTCCGGACTAAGCCCATTCATTTTGGCCTACTCCGGAGGGGAAAGCCGCGACCGTTGTGGCAGGTGCATTTTGGTCCAAATCTAATGTGGCTACCCGTGTCACAATTAGGACCAAAATACGCCATTCTGTGCCCCATGTACACAAAGGGTATCCCTAACCTGAGAGCGGACTTGCCTCCATTAAGATACTTCTGCCATGTCTAGCTCCTAGAAGATGGCCTGGACTGATACATTGTAACAAAGCCCGTCATCTATGTGAACAGGACTTCTATGCTCTGGTTTATGGAAGTGGAAGTACACCCCTTTAAAGCGAACTGTTAACATTTACTAAAGAGTGTCTTTAAAGGGGTTTTCAGTCCAAAATCCGTTTTTTCTTGCTGACCTACCTACAGGACAGGCGATCAATATCTGATCATTGGGGTTCCGACATCCAGACCCGGCATGGACAAGGTGATACCTCTGTTCCTATTAAAGTAATATCAGATCTGTATGGGACCCTGGGTCTTGGATTCTCACAGATCAGACACTGATCACCTGTCCTGTGGATAGGTCAAGGTGAAAAATGGACTTGGGACCGGAAATCCCATTGAACCCCTTCCTGCCCTGCATTTAAATTAAAGGGGCAGTCCAAGACTGTGATATTGAGTTCCTCATCTCAGACATACCATAGCTCAGTCCCATTCACTTGAATAAGGCTAAGCTGCAATACCAAGCCCCACCACGACCAGTATACAGCACTGCACCCTGTTAGCAGTGGAGAGGTTGCAGCAATCCGTATCACTGACCCAGAAAATCCCTTTAAGTACTCGTTGCCCCTGCTGGCACTTGTATGGTTTACGGCAGTCGTACGTTGCACAGTTCTCAGTATCGCCGTGATGGTAACAAGACAATATTTTGACGGTGAATTATTATTTTTTTTTTTCCAGGATGGCAACGACTCTGACGAGTTCATGTAACGCGGGCAGCGCCGGCCATCGCAAAGACTATTTTACGTTGGTCTGGAAACCGTCTTCTCAATGCCAAAATAAAGAGTCTCTGCATTCCGAACCTGCTTTACTGCTCCAGCCTGACACATCTGCCATGAATCCCTCTGATGTGGGCGGGGCTTGGGGGCGGATCGCTCTTCATGTATCATGGAGAACTTGTGGGCGGCGGCGGAGTTTCTTAGGAAGAGAGGGGTGTTTCCTAAACATGAGTCTGGGGAGCTGCAACCACCCCTGCCCATGCCAGAAGCCTCCGGAGACGCTATCCATCCTGCTATGACTTTATAAGACGCCGGCTGCCGATCACAGTGAACCTGACTGCCCGTTGGCAGCCGCTGGAAGGAAGAGTCGAAGATTTTTAATCCATCATCTCAGAAAGTGAAATCTTCTGTGTTTCATTCCTGGACATGGCTGACGGCATTGTTCGGCCTCTTCTTGCTGCATGGCTCAGTCGGGGTGCTTGGAATGAGCGAGTTGGCAAATAAAATCATAGCTGTAGGACAGGGGGTCTCTGTGGTTACTGGTGTGATGTCTACTGTGAACTTGTACTCAGGACATGAAGCCCTGGTGGGCCGGTGCCAGTCATGGTCACTGGGTCCATTGGGAAGACTCATGGCTTACGTTCTTAGATGTCCATCCAAGGATTGAATCTGTCAGGTTAGGAGGAGGAGTAGATTATAGTGCAAGAACGTATGAGTGAAGAGTGGACCGGCCGGGCTTACATAGTCTATGAGCGGTCAGGAAGTGCCCAGGGACTTAGTCTTATAGGCCAAGTCTGCTGGGAATCTTGGGAAATATAATGCAAAGTTTTCTTTGATGGAAAAAAGGACAACTGGTCCTCTAGCACTACCTTTTACAGGTTAGCTCCTTTATAGAGCAATTCCTGGCTTTCGGGAAGCCTAGCCCAGATTTATAAGGACCTTTGGTAACATCATCATTATAGTAGAAGGACCTGGGGGGGTCCATTTTAGTATTAACTCTGCAGTGTTGCTAGACGTGGGTACGGGTGGTGTACATGGGGGATAGCATGGTACTGGTTGGGTTAGGAGGACATGTGCTATCCTGGGTGTCTAGTGGTTATCCTGGATTTTCTGGTCCTCGTTTGGTACAAAGGGCCACTAAGTGGTGCAGTATATAGCCAAAACTTACTTACTGGCCCCATTTCAGGATGTCATTGCCCAGTATATCCACTCCAAGCCTTAAATATCTTTGGAGAGAATTGAAACCTTGAATCCCTTTACCATACCTCGCTGTACGGAGGTGCATCCCTTAAGAAATATACTTGAGAAACATTGAATATAGTTTGTAGCACCACCATAGTCCACTAGGAGTCCTCACATGACTGTCGGAGCAGCATAGTCTTATTGATTGTATAATAGCTTTTCCTTTACTTTGTATGTTCCTCTGCACACATCATTGTATGGTCCTATAGCCACCAGATCCAGATTTCCTTGGGTGGGTCAGAATTGATGAACAATTCCTGTCTGGTGTCAGGACGTCAGGCAGGTGAAGGAATGGTGTGGGTCCTCCTCCGATACCTGTTTGGACAAAGGGTATACCTGAGCATCATGGCTGACCATGTTCATGGTAGAAGGACACTTCCATTTGCACCATGCCATTGGGGTTGTATAGTTAAGAATTGTTACCAGGGACATTGAGGTTTCCTTTCTCCTCTTAGGCCCTATAACTTCATCCTATAGATCATCTCGGGATGAGATCTAGCGGGCTGTTCAGATTACGTCATTACTAGGGTTGAGCGATCATGTTCTGAAAAGATCGAATTCCAATCACCGATTGAGAAAATTTTGCGATCGGAATTCCAAACACGATCTTTTTAGGTGGGATCGAGATCGGTGATTTTTTCCCACAATGCTTGGCCAGTAGCAAACAATGTTAGCCTTCACACTGAATATACGCTCCGCTCATTCTGAGTGGAGTGTATACTCAGTGTGAAGGCTCTGCTGCAGTTCCATAGGAATTAATTGAAGCAGCCGGCACACAGCCTTAACCCCCTGCGCGCTAGCTGCATCCATTCATTCTAATGGGAGACTAGCTAACATCTCTAGTAGCTACTTACCTGCAGAGATGGCTGGTCCGGTGCCCGGTGTTCTCGTTCTTCTTTGCCTCGCTGCTCCCGCCTCCCAGGTTAGTGTTAAAGAGCTAGGAAGAAGGTGGGGCTTGTGGATTAGGAGAGTGTGGGCGGGTACTGGGAGGGTAAATGTCACGTCTCCCCGCCCTGTACCCGCCCACAGTCTCCTAACCTGGGAAGCAGGGGGCAGCGAGGCAAAGAAAAACGAGAACACCGGGCACCGGACCAGCCATCTCTGCAGGTAAGTGGACACCAGGGGGGACTCAGTAGCCAGAGAATTAAAAAAAAAAAAAATCCTCTGGCTACTTAGTGATTAAAAAAATCACTACACAGCGGGGATTCTAACAATTAAAGTGTTCAATTGTTAGATTCCATGCTGTATAGTGAATAGGATTGTTTTTAAAATCCGATCTCCGATTGGTAAAAAAAATCCCATTGACTTGCATTGGGATCGGAATTGGGATCGAGATCGGGTTCGAATGAAAAATGATCGGAAATCGGATTTCAAAATCGATCCTGAAAAGTCAAGATCGGCTCAACCCTAGTGATTACCTCCATCTGCTTTCCAGCAACTGATGAGCTTTCTGGACCACATGAGCCAATGTTCCACCAGAACACTTCCAATGTACCAAATTGCTCGGAAGTCTAACGGCGTCTCTAATAAAGTGGCCATTTGGTATGTAAGAGTTATAAGAAGTTGTTGAGATTGGCGATGGTTGTCTCAGTGCCTCAGGGTTTAATAACCTGTAGTTTTGTGGTGCTCCCTGGTCAAAAAGTGTAAGAAGCGTCTGTCTGATCTGAAGACTCTTGTCACCATAACAGGACTTGTCATTGGTTACTCCAAGGAGTCTCAAATAGAGAAATTTTGTTCTGCTGAACCCAAAATTTTTGGGGTTCTCCGAGTCACGAATGGAGATGAACAAAATGGTTCATAACAAGCTGGATTTGTTATGAATTTTCCAAGAGTCTTAGGTTGAGTTGAACTCAACTTTGTGTAGTACTACACCCTCCAAGCAGGATACCCGGGAGAGGTGAGAGCAGTAGACCGGACTTGCAAAATTAGCAGAACTTCTTGAATATTTGCAAGACGAATCTCGTAAGGTTTTCCCATCTACCAATCTTCTGCTGGTGCTCCACCAACTTTCCTGGTGTTGGACTCATTTTGTCTATGGCACGTTTCATTTTCTGAAGTCCAGGTTGTTGAAGATCATTCACCAACCCCATAGAGCCACTCCCGGACCCAGTCATCTATGTATTTGTCGGCAGTATAGCACCGTTCCCAGAGATGAAGCATCTTGAAATCGAACTGATGATCCCAAGGATAGTCAAGACCCGGGACTGGATGTTTTTTTTTTCTTCCATGCCCTGAACTCTATCATTAGATCAAGGCAGTGCCCCCAGCAGGGCGTATTAGGTAAATACTAACTCCTAATGAGACTTCACATCCCTTTCCAAGCCGTATATATGTATCACTCTCCTGGACTATTATTTTTCATTCCATGACCCAAGGATTAAACCTCGACCCCAAGGCTTTCTCTTAAGAAGTGCCAAGGCTTTTTTGCTGTAACCCTCCCAGGTCAGCCCCTCTGCTCTCAGCCAGGATGGGGCCGGAGGGCTCTTATGAATATTCTGGGCTTGGTCTGTTTTTGTTTTTGGTTGCTTTGTCTTGTGCGGTCCGCTTTCACTCATTTCTGCCCATATACACATCATGTCTCACTAAAGTGCTATTTCCTTGTCTTTGTATCCCAAGGCATTGGAGAAATTAAAAGCAGATGATGCAGCCCCGCTCCGCCGCCAGAGCGTACAGCTCGTAGCCAACGTATAATTACCGATCGAGGTTGTAGATGCGAACATGAAACTTTTATATCTTATTGAGGCTTGAGTCATCTTCTTGCAGCTTTTTGTCTCCCTTCTTCTCCATTACAGAATCTCTAGAAATGTTCACAGCCTGCTCAGTCACCAAAAGGAACTGGAGGAGGGGGGATGGAGCTGCAGGATGTCCCAGTTATTGGCATAATTGATAATAAATTTGGTAGGGACCAGGAGGCCACTTCACGAATGGCATAAAAAGTTGCATGGAATCTGGTTAATTTTTTGACTTGATAAATTCCTTTTGATTCATGCTTACATTTACTTAGTATTCGGCACTACTTATAGGGACCCTCTGGCACTGTTTTTAAGGAATGCCTAGTATTTATAGACCTTTTTTAGGTGCAAAGCTTTGTCCATGGCACACAGTGATTCTGAAGGGTTGTCAGCTATGATCTAGGACAGGGCTAGGCAATAGGGTCGAGCGATCGGCGATTGAGCAAATTTCACGATCGGGATCAGCTGGAAAATGATCGGAAATCGGATTTTGAAATCTCAAGATTGGATCAACCACACTGTATATATAATATACGATTAGGGTTGAGCGATCGGGAAAGATCGGATCCCGATCGGCCATCGAGCCAATTTCGCGATCGGGATCAGATGGAAAATGATTGGAAATCGGATTTTAAAATTGATCCTCAAATCTCAAGCTCGGCTCAACCCCAGTAGGCAACCTCCGGCACTCCAGCTGCTGTAAAACTACAACTCCCAGCATGCCTATTTGCTCTGCTGTTCATGGAACTCCCATGGAAGTGAAAGTATCCTGTCGTTGACCCCAGATCAGGAGTATCCGGCAGCCGCTCTTCCCTATTATTAATAGGACACCCGGACTGTTTTTATTTGATAGGACATACTTAGTCTTCTGACCGGCACAGGATGTAACTGAGTCGGACGCCTGCAGAATGTCACTGGAAAACCCGTAATCTTCAGGACTTTGCTGTTCTGTCCAAACAATAAATATGAAATAAATCCTGGAATGCGCAGACGGGGAGAGGTCGGAGCTCCACTAATGTCTCATGGCTCCATTACTAAAGAGAAGACAAGTTCTAGGGTAGATATTGTGGCCACATGGGGTCGTAGACAGATTAAAGGAGCCATGGGTTATATTATAAGACAATCAACCAAAACTTAAGACCCCAAAATGGATCTGGAGTACAAAGTGAGAATATTGGAGCAGTCTAGTGAGTGCGGACTTCATGTCCGGAGACCTTGGCTGTGAGTTTCCAGCTCATCAAAAGCAGCTTTACACAGAAGACTGGGCTGAAGTTCCTTTACAAGAATGTGAAAGACGCATCTCCTGTTATCGGAAGCGTGCCTGGCCGGAGCTGCTGACGGTGGCTAAATTTAAGGGGGCAGATACTTTAAACATGCTTTTTTCGGAAGTCCAATGAAAAGCAACAACATTTTTTAGCCTCGTAATCTCAAAATTAGTGAGGTCCAAGAATGGTGCCACGTATACTAGAAGAGGGGCGGAGGACATCATTGGGACATAGGAATGGTGTAGAGTCTTTTCCGGAGAAGGGACTTCCTACCCTCCGCCAGATGTGCACAATCGATCGGCGCCATTTCTATTGCGTGGTTTGGTTTGGGAATCTAACAGGTGTGAAGTTTTGAAGACCCCATGTTTGGTTTTGATATTAATGGGTGTCCCAAATCATCAGTTATTAGACGTAAATGGCGTAGATTGTACCAATACGGTAGACATGGGTGTATGGTCTCTAAAACCTGTAGTGGAAAATATACAGTGGTATAGTCTAGGTATGGAAGTACATATGTTGGTCTGATATACTGTAGTAAAATGGTCCCCTATATATGTATAATTACGGTTGTATACAGTCATATATTTGGTGTTATGGTTGCTGCTAGAGAGGGCTACAAATCTATAGAGCCCCCATGAACCATGTAGGTCATGGTGTCCAAAACGCCAATTTGGTCAAAGAAGGGACCTGCCGATGGTCAGCAAAGATTACCCATAAACTCTGCTGTAAGACAACGTATATGAGGAAGATGCCATCTCGAGCTAGTCCTTGAACGAAGAGGAAGCAACATGCCTTGCCTAGACCCAGACTTTAGTGGTAGCCCCATTGGTGTTTTAGAGACATGGAAAGGGGTTCAAGTGATGGTTAGCGAGCGAACCCTAATGTTGCTGCATTGACTACTACTTGTTCTGGTTATTGTTGTGAGTGCATAGACGGATCATCTGTTACCTAAGCATTACTGGTTCTTGGACCCTTACTGTGCGTGAGATCTACAGAGAAACTCCAAAGAGGAGTGGGAGGAAATGGAGGCTTCCTCCCCACTGGTGTATAGCAAAAGAGTTAGTCAACTGTTATATGTGCTGTTCACGATTGCTATATTGTGTGTATGGGTTGTATGGTCCCTATAGGCAGTTTAGTAGTGATATATATAGTGGTATGGTCCTTGTATAGGTGTTGTGGTAGACATGGTTGTATAATCCCTATGTAACGCAGTGGTTTATATGGTCCCTCTATAGGTATAGTGGTAGATACAATTTTATGGCCACTATAGTGTAGTATATATGGTAGTAATGGTAATATACCCTCTGCATAGTGGTAGATGTAGTGCTATGACCAGTGTATGGTGGTAGATCTGGGCGAGTGGTCAAGTTATGTACCCTATTCGGTGTTATTTGGAGGCCCCAGTGCTACTGAACGTTCCTCGTAGCCATAATTTCAGGAATTTTATCCAAGTCCCTGGGAGTTTTGTGGTCATCTATGTAAAAATTCTTCTCCTACAGTACACTTGGCTGGATCTCTGTTCTCAGCTGCTTCTGTAACCACACGGATGATGATTGTGCAAGAAAATGTTATAACTGCACTGTTATCCTATACTCCTATACACTGTATCTCCGGCTATGGCGGTTATATGCCAGAGGTGTCTAATGAGAGTATAGGAGGGAACATATGGAGGCTATATGTGGCACAGGCCTTCATATATATGTATGTGCATCACCATGTGGCCACCAACCAGCTGTCACTTTGGCAATACTTTCACTGTCGTTGATCACTGGGCATATTAGCATTAACCCCTTCAGAACTTCATTGGTGCTACTGTTAACAATTACTATCCGAGGCCCCCCAGAAATGTTATCAATTCACCTTCATACCCCTTCACAACACAAAACCAACAGGGTTTAGGCCCTAGACCACCAGGAATATTATCATTGACCTCTTCATTACTGTAGACCACCAGAGATGTTATCATTGACCTCTTCATTACCATAGACCACCAGAAATTTTATCATTGACCTCTTCATTATTATAGACCACTGGGAATGTTATCACTGACCTCTTCATTACCATAGACCACCAGGAATGTTATCATTGACCTCTTCATTACTATAGACCACCAGGGTTGTTATCATTGACCTCTTCATTACTATAGACCACCAGGGATGTTATCACTGACCTCTTCATTACTATAGACCACCAGGAATGTTATCATTGACCTCTTCATTACTATAGACCACCAGGGATGTTATCATTGACCTCTTCATTACTATAGACCACCAGGGATGTTATCACTGACCTCTTCATTACTATAGACCACCAGGGTTGTTATCATTGACCTCTTCATTACTATAGACCACCAGGGATGTTATCACTGACCTCTTCATTACTATAGACCACCAGGGTTGTTATCATTGACCTCTTCATTACTATAGACCACCAGGGATGTTATCATTGACCTCTTCATTACTATAGACCACCAGGGATGTTATCATTGACCTCTTCATTACCATAGACCACCAGGAATGTTATCATTGACCTCTTCATTACTATAGACCACCAGAGATGTTATCATTGACCTCTTCATTACTATAGACCACCAGGAATGTTATCATTGACCTCTTCATTACTATAGACCACCAGGAATGTTATCATTGACCTCTTCATTACCATAGACCACTAGGAACGTTATCATTGACCTCTCATTACTATAGACCACCAGAAATGTTATCATTGACCTCTCATTACTATAGACCACCAGGAATGTTATCATTGACCTTTTCATTACCATAGACCACCGGGAATGTTATCATTGACCTCTTCATTATCATAGACCACCAGGGATGTTATCATTGACCTCTTCATTACCATAGACCACCAGGAATGTTATCATTGACCTCTTCATTACTATAGACCACCAGAGATGTTATCATTGACCTCTTCATTACTATAGACCACCAGAGATGTTATCATTGACCTCTTCATTACTATAGACCACCAGGAATGTTATCATTGACCTCTTCATTACTATAGACCACCAGGAATGTTATCATTGACCTCTTCATTACTATAGACCACCAGGAATGTTATCATTGACCTCTTCATTACCATAGACCACTAGGAACGTTATCATTGACCTCTCATTACTATAGACCACCAGGGATGTTATCATTGACCTCTTCATTACCATAGACCACCAGGAATGTTATCATTGACCTCTTCAGTACCATAGACCACCAGGGATGTTATCATTGACCTCTTCATTACCATAGACCACCAGGAATGTTATCATTGACCTCTTCATTACTATAGACCACCAGGAATGTTATCATTGACCTCTTCATTACTATAGACCACCAGGAATGTTATCATTGACCTCTTCATTACCATAGACCACTAGGAACGTTATCATTGACCTCTCATTACTATAGACCACCAGGGATGTTATCATTGACCTCTTCATTACCATAGACCACCAGGAATGTTATCATTGACCTCTTCAGTACCATAGACCACCAGGGATGTTATCATTTTTTTTTTTTTAAATGTAGATTGTGAGCCCCACATAGAGCTCACAATGCACATTTTTCCCTATCAGTATGTCTTTTGGAATATGGGATGGAAATCCATGCAAACACGGGGAGAACATACAAACTCCTTGCAGATGTTTTATGCCCTTGGCGGGATTTGAACACCAGGACTCCAGCGCTGCAGGGCTGCATTGCTAACCACTGAGCCACCGTGTGGCCCCCCAGGGATGTTATCATTGACCTCTTCAGTACCATAGACCACCTGGAATGTTATCATTGACCTTTTCATTACTATAGACCACCAGGAATGTTCTCATTGACCTCTTCAGTACCATAGACCACCAGGGATGTTATCATTGACCTCTTCAGTACCATAGACCACCAGGAATGTTATCATTGACCTCTTCAGTACTATAGACCACTGGGAATGTTATCATTGACCTCTCATTACCATAGACCACCAGGGATGTTATCATTTACCTCTTCAGTACCATAGACCACCAGGGATGTTATCATTTACCTCTTCAGTACCATAGACCACCAGGGATGTTATCACTGACCTCTTCGTTACCTCTCCAGTAAGGAAATCTCCTTTTGTCTTCTCCACTTACCTTTTTCCTTATGGTCACCTTATATATTAATAAATATGACACAGTGTACTCTTGTGTGTCCTTGTGGCATGTCAGGTGATGTGAGGCCCACACACTGTTTTTGTACAGGGGCCCTTAGTTGTCGGTGTTCACCCCTGTATAGAGTTAAATAGCAAATGAAGACAGATGACTCAGACGTAAGAGGAAATCAGCAGATTTCACCAGCCGTGTGCCCAGCTGCAGAGCCGCCAGTCAGCACTTCAGTCTCCTGACACATACACTCAGCCATCTTGTAGAAATAAAGGAGATTTGTCAGCAGGATTTATATTTATTATGTAATAGAAATTGCATGTGACACATAGGGGCACAGACCGGGGGAAGGGCATGCCCCCAGACCACCACACTCCCTGCAGGTGCCCCTATACAGTAACATATCTAATAACATAACATATCTAATGGCTAGTCCACTTTTCTAATCAATATTTTACCTGTTTGTGCCATTGGAAGCTATTTTGAAAACATTCACTTATGTCACCTCTTTAGTGTATGGTTAGGCTGCGTTTTCAGTGATGTCATCACTTTCTTGTGATGTCACCACTCTCTGATCTTTTCCCCTGACTATAGGGGCTGCATTTTCACTGTAGGGTTTTTCTGACTACAGAATAGATATTTTTTCCTTTCACACCTGAACAGTTTGTGCCGTGAATATTTTCATTTCTTTGATCCATTTTGACTCCATACAAGCAAATAAACTCTAATTCCCTGTCGTCCTTACCAGCGGCACAATGTGGGGTATTTCGTGCCCCTGTGTGCTGGTAGGACAGGCGGAGTTTTAATTAGCCATGTATTAATTTCACATGGCTCGTTCCCTTTAAGAGGGCACAGATACCTCCCCCCTGTGTGTTTTTTTCTGTCCTGTGTAAAGGATCGGACAGGTGGAGAGGACTCTGTGTCCTCCTAAAGAGAAAGAAGGAAGAAGTTGTAAGTTGCAGGTTCTCACCTGTTCAAATCAAGCACTCTGGCCTGCTGGACTTCTGTGTCAGTCCTGCAGGGAGAAGAGGGGTAAGTTTAAAGGCTCCTTTATCTCTTCATATATCCCTGCCTCCCTCCCACAATGTTTGCCTCATGTATCCCCGTCAGTCCCATCTTGTTTGGGCTCTGTGGAGCCGCGCACCGCTGGCGTGTACGCACGGCTCCAGGAATGGGTACTTCCGTTTTCGTGGAACCTTCTCTGTCTAGGAGGTTCCCGGCCGGGCGCTCATAGAGGTGACACCGGCACTTCCGGTTTCGGCATCCGCCGCTCCGGGACCACGCAGACAGCGGTGCAGTGCGGCTATAGAGGCAAGGTATGTGCCAAGGGTCTGTTGGCTAGGGAGGGAGCAACTCATAAGGCCTGAGAGTGCTCTCAGGAGGGCAAGGAACGGAGCTCACATATTTTTTTGTTAAGCCACGCCCCTTTCTGGATACAGGGCTGTAAACAGGGGCATGGCTGCTTCCCTCATTGCCTGCTAGTTTAATCCACTAGCTGGTTCCGTGTTGTGGCTCGTGTTACTGCTTCAACTACACTTGTTCTAGTGCAAACTCGACTGAAGTTTGGTAAGTTGTCTGACTGAAGCTGGGTGAGTCTCCTTATATGGTTCCTTGAATGTACTCCTTTATGTTCCGTATCCTATGCTTAGGTATCGCTGAAAGCTAGTTTCTTTGTCATGTCTTCGTCTTCCACCCCTCCGGGGATCAAGTGAGACGGATGAAGTCTTCAAAAAGAGACATCTGGCTTGTATTGAATGTGACGTTCTACTCCCTGATAGTAGGTGCGGTCTTTTTCGTCTGCTAATTCTCCCAATGGTGGGAGTATCCTGAATGTCATTTTTTGCCTCTAGGCTATGACTGGTCATGCTGCCAGCAATGCAGGGGACCTCTGCGGGAGGAACCCGTTACCAGTGATATGGTAGCATAGGTCAAGGAGTACATGGTGAGTACGTTAGCCGCTAAAAGGGGTAGGGTCCCCACTGGCTTCTAAGTATCCTTGTTTTTGCAGGATGATTCCTTAAAGGATATCCGTACATCACTGGCTCAGCTCACCAAGAAACAGTGCATGAGAGGCGTTCTGTTTCGCTGCCCTCCCTGGAGTGCCTCCAGGTGGAGGATGAGTCCATATCATCGGACGACCAGTCCTCCTGTTCCAGCAGACCCATTTTTTCATCGTGAGAAGACTAATAAGCTGCTGAAGGCCATCTGGTCGTGGGACCAGATTGGCGAGGGGGAAGCCTCTGCGTCCACCTCTGAAAAGCGGAGGGTTTTTCAAGTGGACGCCTCCATGGCCAGTTTAATGGAACAAGAGTGGAAGCAGCCGGAGGAAGCTTATGTCACCACCAGGGCTTTCAAAGCAGTATATCCAATTGATTCCTCCCAGCTGGATCGCTGGGGTCCTCCGCCCAAGGTGGATTTGGCCATCTCAAAGCTCTCCCGTCGCACTGTCGTGCCTATCGATGATGGGTCAAACCTCCAAGATTTGCTCGATAGGAGAGTGGATTCAACACTCAAGAAGGCGTATTCGTCTGCTTCAGCCCAGATGGCAGTGGGCATCGCCTCCACAGAAGTAGCTGATAAGCTTCAAGCCCGGTTGGACCGTCTGGAGCGGGACATCGACTCCGGGGCCAACAGGGATGTCATCCTGGCGTCCATGGGGGAATTCCGTCTCGCTACGGATTTCCTGAGAGAGTGAGCAAGACAGAAGGTGAAACTGGCTTCCAAGACCATGGCTCTGAATACCGCTGCCAGGAGGCCCTTGTGGCTCAAAACTTGGCGGGCTGATGTCACCTCCAAATTTTCTTTATGCTCCCTCCCCTTTCAACCAGGGAAGATTTTCGGCCAGGGGCTGGACGACCTGATGGAGGGGCTGGCTGAAGGTAAAGGCAGGTCGCTACCACAAGCGACCAGAAGAAGAAGGCTTTCCCCTTCTAGGGGTCGAGAGTCTACATCCCAATACAGGCCTCAGCAAGGTAACCAGAGACGCTTCAGATACCGCCCAAAGGGGCGGGGCAAGGGGTCCCCAAGGAAGACCCTAAGAAGAAGGGGTTTTGAGGAGGCTTCGCTCTCTGTGTCCAGCTCTCCCGTAGGAGGGTGCCTTTCCAAATTTTTCCGTGGCGTGGCATCTTCACATTTTGGATCCATGGGTCCTTCAGTTCGTTCAGCGGGGGTACGCAATAGAGTTCTCACACCCTCCTGTGGACCGGTTCATCACTACACGGGTTTTACCAGTTCTACAACAGGTCTGCCTGGAGGCTTCCGTGGCAGAATATTTTGCAAAGGGGGACCTGGAAAGGGTCCCTCCCTCAGAAGTGGGATAAGGAATTTATTCACCCGTATTCCTGGTTCCAAAGTCCACAGGAGGGTGGCGGATGATTATAGATCTTCGGTTCCTCAACCTTTTCATAAAGGGAAAGCCATTCAGGATGAAGTCCATAGACTCAGTAACCAACTTTCTATTGCGCGACGAGGTCATGGTCACCCTGGACCTGAAGGATGCCTACTTACATATCCCCACCTTCCCGCCACACAAGAAGTATCTACGCATAGCCATTCTTATGGCTGGTCACAGAGAGCACCTACAGTTCACTGCTCTGCCATTCGGCATATCGTCAGCCCCGTACGTATTCACCAAGATGGTCGCACCAGTTACCGCCACCCTCAGACTGCAAGGCCTCTTCGTGGTTCCCTACCTCGACGACTGGCTTATAAAAGCTCAGTCTACTTCAATTCTCCATCACCACCTCCAGATAGCCATCTCCTTCCTCCAGGAGTTGGGTTGGCTGATCAATTGGGAGAAGTCAGAAATAGTGCCATCCACCCGGAAGAAATTCCTAGGGTTTATTCTGGATTCCCAGAGCATGCAGATTTTCCTATCCTGTCCAAGGCGAGCGAAAATAGAAGCTTCAGTGCAGGGCCTTTTCCGGACCCGGCGGGTCACCATCCGCACCACCATGCGGGTCCTAGGCCTAATGTCGTCTTCAGCCAAGGCGGTCCCTTGGGCTTCATGGCATTTGCGTCCCCTTCAGATGGAGGTGTTGAGAGCCTGGAACAGATCTCCACGGGGACTGCACAGGAAGATCTGCCTTTCTCCCGGTACCCGTCTTTCCCTCAGATGGTGGAGACACCTGAAAGACGGAAGGTCCTCGGTCCAACCTCGTTGGACCCTGTTGACAACAGATGCGTCCCATACGGGATGGGGAGCCCACCTAGACAGCGGGACCGTCCAGGGTCTGTGGAGGAATCCAAAGGTAGGAACCTCCAACCTGAAGGAGCTAAAAGCAGTCTATCTGGTGCTGAAGTACTTTGCCCCTTTTCTCGAAGGGAAGGCAGTCAAGGTCCGGACAGACAACATGACGACGGTAGTATACTTGAACAAGCAAGGCGGCACCAGGGTTCCAGCCCTACTGAGAGAGGCGAACTTGATTTTCACGTGGGCAGAGAAGAATCTGTCCCACATATCCGCTGTTCACATCAAGGGCTCCCTGAACATAGTAGCAGATCAGTTGAGTCGGGGTATCCCTGTATCAGGAGAATTGTCTCTCAATCAAGACAGATTCCAACAGATTGTCCAAGCATGGGGCCTTCCAGACGTCGACCTCATGGCAACCTGACTCAACGCCAAGGTGGAAACCTTCTGTTCTCTGTACCAGGAGGACAATGCCTTGGCAGTGGATGCCCTGTCCATCCCATGGAGGTTCAGGCTGATATACATTTTCCCTCCAGTTTCCATCATACCCAAGGTATTGATGAAAATCAGACAGGACCAAGTCTCGGGAGTTGCCATAATCCCGTTCTGGCCGAAAAGGACTTGGTTTGCCCAGCTCATGTGGATGAGTCAAGGCAGGTATTGGAGGCTTCCCCCCTCCCAGATCTGGTGACACAAGGAGAGCTGAGACACCACGATCTGAGGAGATTCAATCTGACAGCCTGGAGGTTGACCAGTCCCTATTAAGGAATAGAGGAATGTCTGAAGGCGTCCTAAGGACTTTAGCCAGCGCCAGGGCCAACTCTACCAATAAGAATTACCGTAGGGTCGGTAATATTTTCCAGGCCTCGTGCACGGATCACATAGTGGACTCCTCCGATCCCCCTGTGAGGGCGATCCTGGATTTCCTTCAGGACGGCCTAGACAGAGGGCTTGCAGCTTCTACCCTGAAGGTACATGTGGCCGCTCTGTCCGCCTATCTGGGGAGGCGGTTGTCTCAAGATCCTTTAGTGAGCACCTTTATCAAAGGGGCAACTAGGCTGAGACCAGCAGTATCTGCTCCTGTCCACCAATGGGACCTCAACATGGTCCTAAAGGCACTTTGTGTTGCTCCATTCGAACCCCTGGAGGAGGTGGATCTAAAGTGGCTGACCTATAAGGTATCTTTTCTCCTCGCTGTCACCTCGGCAAAAAGAGTAGGGGAGCTTCAAGCACTCTCATCGGAAGCTCCTTACATTGCCTTCTTTGAAGACCGTGTTCAGTTAAGATTTCTGCCAGGGTTCAGGCCTAAGGTTTCTTCTAGGGCAAATGTGTGTCAGCTCATTTGCCTGCCAACCTTTTCCAGTACCCACTTCCCCTGAGGAGGAGAGGTGGCATACTCTGGATTTAGTCCAGAACCTGCAGATTTATCTTCAGCGCATGCGCGCTTTCAGGAGATCTGAAAACTTATTAATAAATTATGTAGTTTGCCATAAAGGCCGCAAGGCTTCTAAAGCAACCATCTCCCGCTGGGTGAAGGAAGCAATCAAGTTGGCGTTTGTGAAACAGAACTTACCTCCGCCCACTGTCCTAAGGGCCCACTCGACACGGGCAGTGTCGACCTCTTGGGCGGAAATCAAGGCTTTTGCCTTGGATTAGATTTGTGCAGCAGCATCCTGGTCTTCAGAATCGACTTTTGTGAAGCACTACCAACTTGATCGGTATAGCTCAGAAGCTACTGCCTTCGGGCGCACTGTATTACATTCTGCTTGTGTTTAATGTCCCACCCTTATGGGGATTACTTGCTATTTCCCCACATTGTGCCGCTGGTAAGGACGACAGGGAACGAAGGATTATGTAGATAATCTTGTTTCCCTTAGTCCTAACAGCGGCACAAGGATTCCCCCCCTATTGTTGTTTATTTGAAATGTATGTATTATTACTTGTTATTTACACACAGGGGGGAGGTATCTGTGCCCTCTTAAAGGGAACGAGCCATGTGAAATTAATACATGGCTAATTAAAACTCCGCCTGTCCTACCAGCACACAGGGGCACGAAATACCCCACATTGTGCCGCTGTTAGGACTAAGGGAAACAAGATTATCTACATAATCCTTCGTTACTCCGCACATCCATCTCAGGCCTTCAGAGGTCCACAGCTGTGATGTCAGCCCCTTGGGTTTCTTCACGATTTCCCTTTGACCTCATCTTGGAACATTTTTTATAATGTTCTCTTTTGCAAAGCATGTAACTTGTCCTATCAAATGGAACCTGCATCCTGGAAAAGAAGAAGTCTGGTGTATTTCAGTTTGGAGGAGGCCGAACATGGTGTTGGTCTATTGTGGCACATTGTAGGTTTGGACCTTTTTTGGAGATCGAGTAGTTGTTTGTTCCTTGGAACGCTCTCCGTTTCACGGTTTGTGTGTCTACAATTTCCGGTTAGGACAGTCCAACCCCAAGCTTTTGAGGAGGCAGAAAGTTGTAAAGAAGCAGTTGTCCAGGATCCCACATAACTACGATCGGTGCCAAACCAAGTGCTTGACCCTAGTTCAAAGAACTTTCCCGAGTTGAATTCAAGCATTGACTACAACAAAGTTTTAGATTTACTGTGAAGGGCTTGAAGAATACTACTCTCAGGACCAACAAGGGGTTTACTGAGCTTCAAGACAACAAAATATAGAAAATCATAAAACAATTAAGAAAACAAGGGTAACACACAAGCATAACCAGACCAAGTAATCCATTATGTGGACCACATCCTGGTGGTACCATGGTTGCTTCCAAGAAGTGACTCCTTAACCACAACTGGTTTGCATGTGGTTAACTACAGTGTGGAGTCTAAAGAATTTTGCAGATCTTCAATGTAGAACCCCCCACAAGGTTGTATGGTCTTTTCCAGTTGTATTTGCAGATGGAGGGCCTTATGGTAGTCACCAATTGGTTGCAAGTGCACTATAAGGACGTTAGGAGAGGTTCAGAGTCAACGTTGGGCCATGTGTCTTAACCAGGAGAGCAGTCAGAATGCACGAAAGAAGAGAAGGCAATAAAGACATTACTAGAAAATGGGGCATGATCTACAAGTACCACGTGACATAAATGGAGGAGCACGACATCGACAAAATGTAGAGGCAAGACTAAGGTCAAGGAGAAGATTAGCTCAGAGAGAGAGTACCATATACACTAATAAAGGTAGACCAGTCACTGCCTCGTAATGTCAATACAGTGGGTCAACAGTCATGGAGAGCCATCGCAGCCATGGTCAGAAGTGGGGTCATCGATCTCCAAGACCGTTACTTTTTGGGGGCTGTTACCCACTTTGTTGTACAACCAAAGCCAGTTCTAGGTCAAGAAAAAACTAGGTCGCCCTTAGCTCTTCAAGAAAAGAAAACTAGTTCTAACTTAGTTCTCCAAGAAAAAAACTAGTCCTACCCCAATTCTTCTTCAAGAAAAATCTCGTTCTATAGAGATATAGAGTTATTTTTTCAGGTTCATGTTCAAGCGATCTCTTGTAGATGGAAAATATTGACATTTCACGGTGACGTTGACCCATTCTCTATGGGATCTGTGCAATGTTTTTCCTTCAACCACAAGTGTTTAGTCATCACCACAGAATAATTCCACCCATTATGGCGTGCCACCACAGTATAGTGAACCCTACATCCAGAAGAGCACTGTACCAGCATGGAAAGTTATTTCTACTAGCTAGAAACAGTCTTGACTTTAACTACTGAGTCCTGTTGACTGACCTGTGGATTATCATAAAAGAAGAACAAAAATAACAAGAGAAAGTTTGAGACGTGTCTACTTCTTGGACTCAATGGGTGTGGAGTCTGAACTGGTTTGGCCCCAGTGTTTCACCATTTAACCCCTCTATACAGTGGTGAACCTAGCCTCTCTGCTGCCTGAGGCGGACAATCAAAAGACGCCCCCCCCATATTGAGTCAGGGGGTGGGGTGGGGGGCTGTTGTTCATCTTTTGATCATCCCCCTCACACAGAAGGGGGGGAGGTGCTAGCGGTAACATTACAATAAGTACAATGCAGTAATATTTTCGCAGTAATACTCACCGGAGACGTCTTCCCACATTTCCCGTCTCTTCCCTTTGGGCCGCCTTAGCCACTTCTTCCAGCTGTGACTGGGAGAGTGATGGGGTGCTACGTCAGATGACCTGGCCTCCACAGTCACCGGACCTGAAACTAATTGAGATGGTTTGGGGTGAGCTGGACCGCAGAGTGAAGGCAAAAGGACCAACAAGTGCTAAGCATCTCTGGGAACTCCTTCAAGACTGTTGGACGACCATTTCAGGTGACTACCTCATGGAGCTCATCAAGAGAATGCCAAGAGTGTGCAACGCAGTAATCAAAGCAAAAGGTGGCAGCTTTGAAGAACCGAGAATATAAGACAGATTTTCAGTTGTTTCACACTTTTTTGGTAAGTATATAATTCCACATGTGATAATTCATAGTTTTGATGCCTTCAGTGTGAGTCTACAATTGTCATAGTCATGAAAATACAGAAAACTGAATGAGAAGGTGTGAACATACTTTTGGTCTGTATTGTATATACTGCATATATATATATATATATATATATATATATATATATAATATATATAGCTCACAGTGGCCCCTGCAGCCTATATTATGCCCCACAGTGGCACAATAGACTGTGGGGCATAATAGAGGTTGCAGGGGGGCCACTGTGGGACATAATAGAGGTTACAGGGGCCACAGTGGACCCTTCAAGCTCTATTATGCCCCACAGTTGCACACCCATGAACTATTATTATACTCAAGGCTCTTTTCACACCCCCGAGTATAATAATTGGAGCCCCAGGGGAGGTGAAGGAACATAATAAACACTGTTACTCACCTCTCTGGGATCTGATGTTAATCCTAGCAAGCTTTGGGCCTGTATGGTAATGTGTCAGACGTCACATGGTCTGGGATATTACCATATAGGCCCAAAGCCTGTGCTAGCAGTAACAGCCTATTGCCATACAGGCCAAAGTCTGTGCTAGCAGTAACAGGCTATTGCTACTAGCAAAAGCTTTGGGCCTATATGGTAATATCCCAGACCACGCGACGTCTGACACATTACCATATAGGCCCAAAGCCTGCTAGGATTAATATCGGATCCCGGAGAGGTAAGTAGCACTGTTTATTATGTTCCCTCACCTCCCCTGGGGCTCCAATTATTATACTCAGGATCTGAAAAGACTCCTGAGTATAATAATAGCGGCAGTGGGATCACAGCCTGGCCCGGGCCTACTCACTACTGCCCTCCGCGGCTTATAGTACAAGGGGAAGCGGGGGCAGCAGTGAGCAGGTCCGAGGAGGTTGGTAAATAGGCCGCTACCTGCTAGGGAATACCACAGCAGATAGCGGCCTATTAAAAAACAAAAAAAAAGTCATTTTACTCACCAACCTGAGCACTGCTCCTTCTCTCCTGTGTTAGTTTAGTGGAAAAAAAAAAATCACCCGTGCTGCCGCCCCCTCCGGAGAGCCGCCCTCCGGCGGTCACCTCACCTCGCCTCATTAGGGGTGCGGCGCTGCCTGCATAGGACCGTTAACCTTAATGCAGTAAAGCACCAACTCACTATGAAAGATGTAGTCCCCATTTAATGGTGGATCACCTATCAAGTTCAAGAGACACTTGTAAAGGGACGGGCCAGAAATGTGGCCAATGAACAAACCAAGGTCAAGGCTAGTAGAGTTTATTTAGCACTGTAGGCAGGCAGAAATTGGTTAGCGGTCAGGAAAAGGATAGACAGGAAAACATTCTTGCCGGACACTCGCAGACTAGGAACCTTTTTGCTCAGGCACCTCCCATAAGTGGAAAGTGAACTAAGTATCCAGGAGTCTTTAGTGATAGGCTGAGAAGAGATTAGGATATACATGTGGCCCTATAAGAGAAGGTCAGCCTGCATAGAAACCCTATGTGTGATAGGAAAGCAATGGGCCAGGGAGGATGAGCGGAGAAGTCAACGCCTGGAACTTCCAGCGCAACAGTGGAAAGTTATTAGCTGCTGGCGCTACAAGGATACAACCCTGGACACGTAAATGTATAAAAATTATCAGGAACTCACTGAGGACAAGAGATGACACCATTGTCTGGTGCAAGTCAATCTTATGGTCGCCTAGTTAAGGTAAGGCATTGGGTTTTTTATACAGATTGTGAGCCCCATATAGAAATCACAATGTACATTCCCTGTCGCCCCACCAGCAGCACAATACAACCCCTGTGATATCACCTTGGGGCCACATTTCCCTCGCTGACTTCTTCTCGCCCTGCCGTCTCCCGTCCATTGATGCTCCACTATTTCTGGTGTATATTTTCCTTTCGTGCACCTGCAGTATTTCTTCGTATCACAGAAACTTGTGTTGGCGGCAGATTTTGCAAACCGTACATTTCCACCTGATCTTGTGACTTGGAGAGAAGTTTCCTCTGCAGACAAAGGGCCTTGTGTAGCGAGGGACGCCGCTCCAGCGTTTGCTGAGAAGATGTATTTTCCTAAATGAGGCAAAGTGCATGAGTGAGCACATGGCGTCTGTTGGCAGGACCCTCCCCGGCCACCTCAAAGTTAACAACCCGCCCTGTCCGCCTCTCCGCTCCATTCCATGGACGGGACTGTGGTCTACCCAAGTGGCCGGCCAAGCCAAACAGCTGCCTCTTAGATCCAGCTCTGGAAGAACGTTTTATTTTTTTGTTCTCATTAAAGTGAAAAACATGGATTAGGTAGATGTTTATTTGTCCAGGCCGAGGGAACGTTTCTGAAAGCTGCGAGCTTCCTCGTACTGCTGGTGTGGATCTGGGGAATATTAGAAACAGGGCCGTGAAAGAGTTAACTATGCCACATGCAGATGAAAGGCACTCTTACTTATAGCTAGGCCTGAGGGACATCTAATATAGCTGCCAGCGGAGGTTGTCACCCAGCTTTCCTGACACCCTGATGGCCAAGCTATGGGATCACTGGAGAGGATTGTCATTGTGAATTCTATACCCTGTATACTGTATGTTGGTGGATATCAGGCACTGTATACTGTATGATGGAGAGCAAGAACTGTATACTGTATGGTGTAAGTGGTGGTCCGGCCATGTGTAAGGTGGTGGTCTAAGCCGCATTAAAAGAGCAGTGCCCCTGCTCAATGTCACTCTTCACAGCAGCAAAGCCCCATTGATCCTACCATGGCATGCTTCTAGTCCTCAGATGGGGATAGGGGTAAGTACTTGTCCTGCTCCCACCATCTCAGAACAAGAGGATGGGACCTGCTGTAGAGCAATAACAGATGGTGCAGCATAAGAGTGGTGTACACTGGGGGCCACACGGTGGCTCAGTGGTTAGCACTGCAGCCTTGCAGCGCTGTAGTCCTGGTGTTCAAATCCCGCCAAGGGCATAAAACCATATGCAAGGAGTTTGTATGTTCTCCCCGTGTTTGCATGGATTTCCATCCCATATTCCAAAAAAGACATACTGATAGGGAAAAATGTACATTGTGAGCTCTATGTGGGGCTTACAATCTACATTAAAAAAAAAAAAAAAAAAAAGAGTGGTGTACACTGTCTACCAATCAGTCTTTGTACACCTGCGGTCCGAGCGGCACGAGCGACAATTACAGCCTCAACCCTCCGGTTGCACCCCTTAATCCGGCGATCCAACTCGTTAGGGTTCAAGTCTGGGCTCTGGGCAGGCCAGTCTAGTCGGTTAACCTGATTGTCACTGTACCAAGCCAAGGTGGAGCTCACTACATGACAGCTGGCGTTATCATCCTGGAAGTAACATTGGTCCGACCCATAGAACTGCCATAATGTAGGAAGCAACCTGTTATAATAGTGCTATATAGTGCTTCCTGCTATATACGTGCAAACCAGCTTTTATTAGGGGTGTCCTCCACCACCACACACACACACACACACACACACACACACACACGTGCAGGAATACAGAGCAGTTACCTACTGCTATATACATGCAAACCAGCTTTTCAGGCTGTGTGTAACCCCAAAACAGGGATACAGAGCAATTAGGTATGTGTCTCATCATCATCACTGAGGACAGAAAATGCAGGTGATCGCGGATGATCCAGTGTTTGGGCATCAGGACACACAAAGTCGTCTGGTAGCTTTAGGGATTCGGGAAGTGGTTTAACAGAGGGAGAGACAGTAAAAGGACCCGAAAAGAGATCCAGGGAGGGGGAAAGGGTGGGATGACTCTGTTGGTAAGATTGGGCATGTTGGGAGCAAGGAGGGGCAGACTCTTGGGTATGAACACGACTGCAGGTAGTGTCTGACCGGCTGGTGGAAAAGCAGCTGTAAGCATTATCTGCTAGCCATTGTAACACCTCTTCCTGGTGCTCGGGCCTGGTCTGCGTTGTACCCTGTACCCTGCTTAATGCAGCTGTCATATCAGGAATTGTGATGAGTGCATGCTAATGTTTATTGTCCAGTGGAAAGGATGGGATAGGCTTTCACATAAGTCTGCCATCCTTGGGCACTCATAGTGCAGAAACTGAGGGAGCTGACTTTGATGAACTCTTGGGTTTTGGAGATGGAACTCCATCAAAGGTCTCTGCTGCTCACACACCCTGCTCAACATACGGTATCTAGGGTTTCAGCGTGTGGTGACCTCGCACAACAGCTGGTGTTTCAGGCAGATGTAGGCGTTGCTGGAGTGTATTGAGGCTAGCACCAGGTACTGTAGACTTGCCAAAGTGGGAGCACAAGCGCCGCACTTTTAAACTGTAGCTTGTGTAAATTGGGGTAAGTTGTTAGAAACTGTGGCACCAATAATTTGAAAACGTGGGCCATGTGTGGACCGTGTTTGAGTCTGGCAAGCTCCAGATCTGCTACCAGGTTCAGGCCATTATCACATACACCAACCTGCACCTGGGCCCAGGTGCAGTGGGGCAAAAAACATTGCCATCTCATCCAGGATGGCATCCCTGACCTCAGAGGCAGTGTGCTGTCTGTCCCCCAAGCTGATGAGCTTCAGCACGGCCTGCTGACGTCTCCCCACACTAGTAGCTGGGGTCGATTCAACGGCGGAGGAGGAGGAAGGCGGAGTTTCAGCACTCAGTTTGCAATCCGATCCCAGCCTCAACTACATTCAGCCAGTGTGCCGTGATTGAGATGTAGCGTCCCTGGTCGCATGCACTTGTCCATGCGTCGGTGGTCAAATGGAACTTTGAGAAACTTAGCGCAGAACATAGGGCCTGCCTGATGTTACGGGACACACGCTGGTGCAAGGCTCTACTCACCCTAAGGGCCAAAAACACTGCTGGTGAATTTTGTTCCATTCCAAAGGACTCTGTGTTTAGATTTGGCTCAGTCGCAGCTCCAGGACATGTCTTTGATGGCAAGGTTTTCTCCCAAACGGAGATTAGTAATGTCACTCCCCTCCCTAGCTATCTGCTGCATGCAATTGTGAATACTTGGTGGTGTGTTTGTCAGAGAACTGTTAGGGTGCATTCAGACTACGTAACGCCGGGCGTGTATGAGAGCCGTACACGCCGGCATTACGGCAGACTGCCGAACACTTCCCATTCACTTCAATGGGAGCGCTCGTAACAGCGGCGTTTACGAGCGCTCCCATTGAAGTGAATGGGAAGTGTTCGGCAGTCTGCCGTAATGCCGGCGTGTACGGCTCTCATACACGCCCGGCGTTACGTAGTCTGAATGCACCCTTACTCTGTATACTAGGTGGATACTTAGTGGCAATATATACACCATTAGTATGCAGCTATAGTGAAATATTGGGTGGTAGTGACTAGTGGGTGGGATGTGAACAGAATACCAAACTATTGAGAGTTTTTCCCCTGTACCTAACTAAGGGGAACCCTCTTTTGGTATTTGAAACAGCACAGCGGCCACATGGCTACACACTATGTGAGGAACGTTTAATTGTGTTAATTTGTTATTTTGGGACTTTTAACGATCACTATTAAAAGTTATATTTTAGTGTGCATAAAAATTCCCCTAAAATTTTGTTTTGACAAGGTTTCCTTTAGTGGCTCCATCTCAGCAGGATGATGATGATGATGATGATGATGAAGCTTGGTTAAATCTGGTGTCGGAAGGGAAAGTGGTTGCTGATCTACATGTGACATACTGGAGCATGTTGTTTGGACAATTAACACCTGATCAGAACCCTGTAGAGGTAATGTAGAGTCCCATATTAGAGGACTATTACCACTAGTAGTGGTTGCAGCCAATTCTCCACCTTTGCGGTCCTCTAAATAAAAGTTACCCCCAGGACTTGATGCCAAAATGTTATCGATTTGACAGTCAAAATCAAGGTCAATGTCTGGGTCCTCAGTCCAATCCACTGCATTAATCCAACACAATGAGAGTGATGGTTCTGGAACCACTGTTTTAGGGGCAAAGAGTTTTAAAGGAGCTAACACTCTGCTGGTGCAAGGCTTTACTCACTCCAAGGGCCAAAAACACTGCTGGTGCAAGGCTTTACTCATTCCAAGGGCCTAAAACTCTGCAGGTAGAGGCTGAAGTCACCTGAAGGGCCTCAATCTCTGCTGGTAGCTCAGCTTAAGGGCCTGGAACTTAATTTGGAAGGGCTCACATTAAGGGCCTTAAAAGTGAATTTTGGAAGGTCTTACCACATCACACACACACACACACACACATCCACAATGACAGTTCAGGGTGGGGACTGTTGGATTTCCCATTGTCTATTCCATCTGTGATTGTCATGGGCAACGTGATATAAAGGGGGGCTTGTTAATGTTTGTTGAGCTTAAATTGGGGTTTGTGTCCATCCATTTGGGGAGTAAAGAAGGTTTTCAGGTATTTTCCCACTTTGATAGAGGTTTTTTTGAGTGTGGAAGGTGTGTAGTTGTTAGGCTGTGATAGTGAGGTAATACAGGGACTTTGGTGTGTTAGATGCCCCCAGACATGCTTCCCCTGCTGTCCCAGTTACATTGCAGAGGTGTTGGTATCTTTTGCTGAGGTGTCATAGTGGACTTGGTGACTCTACTGAGTCGAATGGTGGGATCCCCTGAAACGAAGCATTTTCCCCATAGACTATAATGGGGTTTGATATTCGTTCGAATAGTCGAATATTGAGCAGCTATTTGAAACAATTAACGAATATTGAGTATTTTACTGTTCGCTCATCTCTAATCCCCTCTCTTCCTGCAGGTTTCGCAGCGGTCCGCTCTGTGAATGGTGGTTATTCTGGATTTTGACAGGTGGTCACATTAATGTAACTGGACTGTGTATTATCTCCGATTTCTTCCATGTGACTACTCCAAGAAAGTTTCTCCAGAGAGGAATTTTCTAATGTACTCCAAAGGACATGTCTTAGAATCTGAAATACTTTCAGCTGTTTACAGGCCAAATCCAGGCCAAGCACGTTGGGCTTTCTTCTTAGGTTTCAATTTTGTTTTCGCATATGGTCTGTCAGAGAAGAATCGAAAAGCAGATGCCATATTCAGCTCCTTTGATCTGTTTGATTCCCTTCCTAAACATCATGCGCATATTGCCGATACTAACCCTAGTCAGTCTGGTACTGACATCTCCTGGAGTTCCATCTAGGGTACATTTCTTTGAGACCACAGATCTCCATAGCAAGGTATTACCCTGACCATGTTCTTCAAAGTTGTCTGGTCATCCCAAGCTCATGTGAACTCTTCTCTCGTGTATTGGTTTACTTTTTTATTGTCACCTACAAATATACATGGATACAAGACTCCCAGAGTAGAGGCCTAGGAGAAGTGATTAAAAATATCAAACACTTATACTCACCTTACCTCACCTTTCCTGGGCTTTTTTGATCTGTCCATGTGTCTTCCATCTTCCTTTGTCCTCTTCTCTCTGGTGACTAAGGTGTCACCGTTGGGACCTGTGATTGGACCTCAACAGTCACATGGGGTGCGATGATACCATTGCCAACGCGTCCCATTTGACCTCTGGGACTCAATAACAAGCTCCAGCAGTGAGGCCTGGTACACGTGACCTCAATCAGCAGCTGGAAGAGTACTGGAGAGGATGCTGAGCCCAGGACAGGTGAGTATAACTATTTTTTTCTATTTTGTGTCACCTCTGGGCTGGCATGTATTGGAAAGGGGCCTAGCTGGGTTCCGTTCCATTAACAATAGGTATAACAGTCGGGGAACCAGGCTTTGCCCAACCACTATCATGATGGTCTGGGGTTCAAGCCATATCCAGTTGGCCGCAGGCCCTGTACCTCTCCGAGCCTGGTCGTGGATGCAAACCCTCTGACCGCGATCGTTACATCACTGCACTGTGCCGCTAAACTTATTTAGTTTAGGTCTTCTCCAAAGGGTGTTGTCTAAATGGCTAGCTGTATTTCACCCTTTAACCCCTGTGCACAGGTGTGGTCCTAAGAGAACCACCATGCTGTCACCTCTATGTGTAGTCTCAGTTTAGTGGTGAGACACTGAGTTATAGATGGGGTCGAAACATGGGCAACAGCAGAAAAACCCACCTTCACAGGAACCAGCAAGCTAGGAACGTATTGCTCAGGTGGCTTCCAGTGGATACCTGAAATAGTCCATAGTTGCAGGATTTGGCTGGGAACAGATTACAAGATTCCAAAACTTCTTAAGGAGCCAGAGCACACACCCAATGGGCATAAACACCATGTCCTTGGAGAGAAGTACAGCGAGGTGAGAGAGGCCACTGGAGGATACAACCAGATGTCTCAGAAATATGACTTTGCTCGCGATTATCCTTCCATCTCGACTTCTGAAAGATTTCCTAGTGATGGCCCTTGGCCCCGTTACATTGGCTATAGGTCAAGATATAGTAGAAATTCTACAAGATGTCAACCGGCTTTCTTAAAAACAAAAATAAATGTAATGTTTTTTTAAAGCTAAAGAATTGGGCCCCACCACTATATTATATAAGTCTCTCCAATCCTAGTTATATTCTCCATGATTAATATAAAGAAGGATTGTTCTGGAGCCCTGATCCTAAGTGGATGTGACATGACAGATTTTCCATGTTTGGCTCATCGTGGCGGTGTGTGGGTGATCCCGTCCTGCCAAGACAGAATTGTTCCTGGAGAATGTAACAAAAACCTTGTTCTCAGGATGGGCGTAAATGTCATGAGTATAGAGTCAGAACACCATCCCATCCGCTTCAGGCACGGCTCGTCCTGTCCGCGATTCTTATATTCCATAAATCTGACCTTTTATGGTCCAGAAATCTAATAATCCAGCTGGAGACAATAATAGATATATAGAGAGATCTATTTAATAGTCCAGCTCATGGTGGGTCTACGAGAGAGTCTCACATTCTACCAAAGAATGGCTGAGTATCAGGGGTAGACTTTGTCTATTATCTACTAAATTGTCCCCAACCACCAGTGAAAATGTGTATCAGTCTCTCGACCTCCCTGGACCACCAGGGATATGCGTTAACCACAAATTTGGCATGTCTTCTACTGCTAGTTTACCCCCTGTCCTCGTCTTGGTCTACAGTCCTCCATTATATGACACTCTGCTGCCAGATCATCTGTATGTCTTGGCTTCTGGTCTTTTAAAGGTCAGGACTGGAGATGGGCAAACCTTTTGCAAATATTCGCAAGGTGCGCCCGTCAGTTTAATTTTAGACCAAATTATTATTTTTAGTTGGGGAGTTGCAGAAACATAATAAACACTTAGACTTTCACACTTCTCTCACCTCATTTGGGCTCCATGGTGAGTCTGGCACTCTGTTGTGGTCTTCTTTGGTCATGTTCTGCCTTCTATTCACCTTCTGGGTGACATTACAGTCCCAGAGGACAGCTGAGAACTGTGGTTGGGCCTCAGCAGTCAGTTGGGGTGCGCTGACATCATGACACTTTATACAAGTGTTATCACGTTGGTGTGCCCCACATTGGTGTTAAATATTATGAAATTACAATATTCTCTAACGTACAAAGGGTTCATACTCTACTGACATCATACTTCTATATTCTGGGTACATGGGTGCGGTTAGAGTACACCATTATAGAAATCTCCTTACAAAGCAACAAGATGGAAGGTAACACCTCCTCTCATGAATATAAATGAGTGAGAAATACACATGTCGGGGTTTTTGGGAGGATCATGGTGGGTGGTCCTGGGTGGTGGTGGTCATTCATGGATACGTTGCGACCAGCCCAAGTCCATCAACCAGATGACAAGCATGAACTAAGCTGTAACAAGATATCCAGATGAAGAAACCCAACTTCTCTGAAGATGTAAGCTATTGAGACATTGACTGACATTTCTGTTATTTTGGACATTTTCCCTGTTCCTGTGTTTTCCCTCAAGATATTCATAAACCTCTACACTGATTCATAACAAGCCGACTCTTCCTATCATGATAAGGCCTCACAACACGTGGCCACAAGTTTCACCGAAATACAGAATATTTTACAATTAGTTCCTTAGGGTTTGTCACATCACCCAGGAGGCCAGGAGAGGCTGGAAGACACCAGAAGACAAACAACAAGGACTGCAAGAGAGCCCAGAAGAGGGGAGTTTCAATGTTTATTATTTGTCCGCGTCTTCTTTGGGCCTTAGCCGAAAATCTAGTATGACTGATCAAGTTTTGACTAAAGTCTGCTGTCCATTGGCAGATTACCAGCCATTCGTCAACCAAAATGGCTGAAATTAGTGTCGGGGTCAGTTTCATGGCCCTAGAGTATAATAATGATTTGTGGGTAGTGAATCCAAAAACTTTTGTCTCTGTTGAACCCAACATTTTTGGAAAATGTGTAAAGAACCAGCTCTGACGGCATCTACTCTGAGCTTAGTAGAGTCCTTCCTAGTAGAGATGAGCGAACAGTGTTCTATCGAACACATGTTCGATCGGATATCAGGGTGTTCGCCATGTTCGAATCGAATCGAACACCACGTGGTAAAGTGCGCCAAAATTCGATTCCCCTCCCACCTTCCCTGGCGCCTTTTTTGCACCAATAACAGCGCAGGGGAGGTGGGACAGGAACTACGACACCGGGGGCATTGAAAAAAATTGGAAAAAGTCATTGGCTGCCGAAATCAGGTGACCTCCATTTTAGACGAATAGTGGATTTCAAATCCGGGTCATATGAGAATGTGAACTTTGTGACTATGAGACAGGGATAGCTGTACAGGCAGGGATAGCTAGGGATAACCTTTATTTAGGGGGGAATGTTATTAAAAATAACTTTTTGGGGCTCTATCGGGTGTGTAATTGTGATTTTTGTGAGATAAACTTTTTCCCATAGGGATGCATTGGCCAGCGCTGATTGGCCGAATTCCGTACTCTGGCCAATCAGTGCTGGCCAATGCATTCTATTAGCTTGATGAAGCAGAGTGTGCACAAGGGTTCAAGCGCACCCTCGGCTCTGATGTAGCAGAGCCGAGGCTGCACAAGGGTTCAAGCGCACCCTCGGCTCTGATGTAGGAGAGCCGAGGGTGCACTTGAACCCTTGTGCACCCTCAGCTCTGCTACATCAGAGCCGAGGGTGCGCTTGAACCCTTGTGCACACTCTGCTTCATCAAGCTAATAGAATGCATTGGCCAGCGCTGATTGGCCAATGTATTCTATTAGCCTGATGAAGTAGAGCTGAATGTGTGTGCTAAGCACACACATTCAGCTCTACTTCATCGGGCTAATAGAATGCATTGGCCAGCGCTGATTGGCCAGAGTACGGAACTCGACCAATCAGCGCTGGCTCTGCTGGAGGAGGCGGAGTCTAAGATCGCTCCACACCAGTCTCCATTCAGGTCCGACCTTAGACTCCGCCTCCTCCGGCAGAGCCAGCGCTGATTGGCCGAAGGCTGGCCAATGCATTCCTATGCGAATGCAGACTTAGCAGTGCTGAGTCAGTTTTGCTCAACTACACATCTGATGCACACTCGGCACTGCTACATCAGATGTAGCAATCTGATGTAGCAGAGCCGAGGGTGCACTAGAACCCCTGTGCAAACTCAGTTCACGCTAATAGAATGCATTAGCCAGTGCTGATTGGCCAGAGTACGGAATTCGGCCAATCAGCGCTGGCTCTGCCGGAGGAGGCGGAGTCTAAGGTCGGACCTGAATGGAGACTGGTGTGGAGCGATCTTAGACTCCGCCTCCTCCAGCAGAGCCAGCGCTGATTGGTCGAGTTCCGTACTCTGGCCAATCAGCGCTGGCCAATGCATTCTATTAGCCCGATGAAGTAGAGCTGAATGTGTGTGCTTAGCACACACATTCAGCTCTACTTCATCAGGCTAATAGAATACATTGGCCAATCAGCGCTGGCCAATGCATTCTATTAGCTTGATGAAGCAGAGTGTGCACAAGGGTTCAAGCGCACCCTCGGCTCTGATGTAGCAGAGCTGAGGGTGCACAAGGGTTCAAGTGCACCCTCGGCTCTCCTACATCAGAGCCGAGGGTGCGCTTGAACCCTTGTGCAGCCTTGGCTCTGCTACATCAGAGCCGAGGGTGCGCTTGAACCCTTGTGCACACTCTGCTTCATCAAGCTAATAGAATGCATTGGCCAGCACTGATTGGCCAGAGTACGGAATTCGGCCAATCAGCGCTGGCCAATGCATTCTATTAGCCCGATGAAGTAGAGCTGAATGTGTGTGCTAAGCACACACATTCAGCACTGCTTCATCACGCCAATACAATGCATTAGCCAGTGCTGATTGGCCAGAGTACGGAATTCGGCCAATCAGCACTGGCTAATGCATTGTATTGGCGTGATGAAGCAGTGCTGAATGTGTGTGCTTAGCACACACATTCAGCTCTACTTCATCGGGCTAATAGAATGCATTGGCCAATCAGCGCTGGCCAATGCATTCTATTAGCGTGAACTGAGTTTGCACAGGGGTTCTAGTGCACCCTCGGCTCTGCTACATCAGATTGCTACATCTGATGTAGCAGTGCCGAGTGTGCATCAGATGTGTAGTTGAGCAAAACTGACTCAGCACTGCTAAGTCTGCATTCGCATAGGAATGCATTGGCCAGCCTTCGGCCAATCAGCGCTGGCTCTGCCGGAGGAGGCGGAGTCTAAGGTCGGACCTGAATGGAGACTGGTGTGGAGCGATCTTAGACTCCGCCTCCTCCAGCAGAGCCAGCGCTGATTGGTCGAGTTCCGTACTCTGGCCAATCAGCACTGGCCAATGCATTTCTATGGGGAAAAGTTAGCTTGCGAAAATCGCAAACTGACAGGGATTTCCATGAAATAAAGTGACTTTTATGCCCCCAGACATGCTTCCCCTGCTGTCCCAGTGTCATTCCAGGGTGTTGGTATCATTTCCTGGGGTGTCATAGTGGACTTGGTGACCCTCCAGACACGAATTTGGGTTTCCCCCTTAACGAGTTTATGTTCCCCATAGACTATAATGGGGTTCGAAACCCATTCGAACACTCGAACAGTGAGCGGCTGTTCGAATCGAATTTCGAACCTCGAACATTTTAGTGTTCGCTCATCTCTACTTCCTAGGCCAAAGTGAGTCTGAGAAATAAGAAAATTTGCTTACTACATTTGGCCAAAATGACCGATTTCAGTCAATTCGGCTGACAAACAACTGGCATCTTCCATATACATGTTGCAAATATTCCTCCTGATGGCAGACCATAGTCAAAACCAGATAAGTCATGCCGGACTGGTGTTTGGCACAATCAGCCATGTTTGTGGTTTTTTGAGGAAGGTCCTTTCATCAACTGGACAGCTACGTGATGGCCATCCAAAATCTCTAGTATATAGACAACCATAGGCTTCTAATGAGTGTTCCTGTTCCTTATGGTATCTATCAGATCTTCATGTAAAGCATGGTCGAACTTGAGATAAGTCAGTAGAGGGGTTCCGGACTACCTGAGACTCCACCAGACAATCCAGCTTAGATGTGTCCTTATAGAACGGTCTAAACAGCAGCCAGGACTGGAGAAACGTCGTAAGCATACCCCGAAAGAGGTCACTTAAAGATGATGACTAGCGTAGAATTATGTATTTTCAGAAACTGCTCGCTGGTGCTGAACTGGCATTGTCCTGACGCTCCCACACTCTTCCACAAGTGGATCCTGAAGCAGCCAAGTCATTGGGTTATTTTTGGACTTGGCCGTATTTGTATATTGGATTAGCAGGAATTCTGGACCATCAGGCTCCAGGGTAATGAGTCTTCACTTTATCCTTATTATATCTTTGGTTTATGCTCAGTCATTGCTTGTTTTGGAGGAGAATGGAGATTACTCTGCGTCTGGTAAGTGGTCCTCTCCAACATATACTTAGTCACGTCTTTGTGGCCACCAGTCAGAGGAGATAACTACTACTGTCTACTCGGCAACTATGAACAATTACTACTTACATGGTACTCTCACCGCCCGGGCCCCGGGCCTGTTTCCTTCAGCGCTGAAGCCTATAATTATTGCTCTGTACGGTTCTCCTTTGTTTATGGGTGGTCAAGAAATCATAAGAACTTCCACAAGAACCTGACTCTGCATTTTTAGATTTGCTCCTTAAGTTACCCGTGACGTGTCGGCCCTTTGTCTTGACTCAAACTCACGCTACAAGTTTTCCATTTTATTTTGTCTTTGGTGTTTGGTACCAGATTTGACTCCTGACTAGATATGAACAAGTCTTTAAGATGGTTTTCTAGGAGTTAAAGGGGCGTTCCAATGTATGGACCAGGGAGTTAGTGTTCCAGATAGCCCTGACAGGTTCTCTTTGAAGAACAGATATTTATTAAAGTCTCTTCTTCAGAAAACATTTGTGGAAGTCTATCATGGCATGAACAAAGGAGAATACTGAGGACCTCAGAAGAAGAGTTGTTGATGCTTATAGGGCGGGCTATCAGACCCCGGAGTATAATAATCGGAGACTCAGGGGAGGTGAAGAAACATAAAAAAACACTGTTACAAACTCACCTCTCCTGGATCCAGTGTTACTCCTAGCACAGGTTTTGGGACTTTGTGGTAATTGCCCAGATGTTATGTGGACTGTCCACGTGTGGTCTAAAGCCTGCTAAAGGCCAAAGAATATAACTACTATAATACTACCCCCTTTGTACCATAAAGGCCTAAAGCCTGCTAGGAGTAACAACAGATTCAGTAGAATTGACTAACAGAGTTTTTTGCGTTCCCTCACCTCCCCTGAGTCTCCGATTATTCCCGGAGTATAATAATAGTAGTAGTTGTTGGGGTTCGTGGGCCCGCTCCTGCTCAAAGACACATCCTATAGCTGAAACGGAAGCGGGGGGCGGCCATGAGCAGGACTGGGGATAGGAAGGTAAATAAGCTATTACCTGCTGGGGATACTCCAGTAGGTAGCGGCCTATTAAAAAAAATAATAAATCACCTAAGTTTGATTCCATGATCGAGATGGAACTGCCGCCGCCATCTCCTCTTCTTCACCCGCGCATAAGACATTTGTGTCTCAGCGCAGGAGGCGTGATGACATCTTAATATTGCTGCCTGCGCTGAGACGCAGAAGTCTAAGCCAACCCAGGACAGGTCCACTCAGGTTTGTTTTCAGAGCGGCCTACTCTGGGCTGGTTTAGAAAAAAGAATATAACTACTATAATACTACTCCTATGTACAAGAATATAACTATTATAATACTGCTCCTATGTACAAGAATATAACTACTATAATACTACTCCTATGTACAAGAATATAACTATTATAATACTGCTCCTATGTACAAGAATATAACTACTATAATACTACTCCTATGTACAAGAATATAACTACTATAATACTGCTCCTATGTACAAGAATATAACTACTATAATACTGCTCCTATGTACAAGAATATAACTACTATAATACTACTCCTATGTACAAGAATATAACTACTATAATACTGCTCCTATGTACAAGAATATAACTACTATAATACTACCTCCTATGTACAAGAATATAACTACTATAATACTACTCCTATGTACAAGAATATAACTACTATAATACTACCTCCTATGTACAAGAATATAACTACTATAATACTAGTCCTATGTACAAGAATATAACTACTATAATACTATTCCTATGTACAAGAATATAACTACTATAATACTACCCCCTATGTACAAGAATATAACTACTATAATACTAGTCCTATGTACAAGAATATAACTACTATAATACTACTCCTATGTACAAGAATATAACTACTATAATACTGCTCCTATGTACAAGAATATAACTACTATAATACTGCTCCTATGTACAAGAATATAACTACTATAATACTGCTCCTATGTACAAGAATATAACTACTATAATACTACCTCCTATGTACAAGAATATAACTACTATAATACTAGTCCTATGTACAAGAATATAACTACTATAATACTACCTCCTATGTACAAGAATATAACTACTATAATACTACCTCCTATGTACAAGAATATAACTACTATAATACTACCTCCTATGTACAAGAATATAACTACTATAATACTACTCCTATGTACAAGAATATAACTACTATAATACTACTCCTATGTACAAGAATATAACTACTATAATACTGCTCCTATGTACAAGACTATAACTACTATAATACTGCTCCTATGTACAAGAATATAACTACTATAATACTACTCCTATGTACAAGAATATCACTACTATAATAAAGCTCCTATGTACAAGAATATAACTACTATAATACTGCTCCTATGTACAAGAATATAACTACTATAATACTGCTCCTATGTACAAGAATATAACTACTATAATACTACTCCTATGTACAAAAATATAACTACTATAATACTACTCCTATGTACAAGAATATAACTACTATAATACTGCTCCCTATGTACAAGAATATAACTACTATAATACTGCTCCTATGTACAAGAATATAACTACTATAATACTGCTCCTATGTACAAGAATATAACTACTATAATACTACTCCTATGTACAAGAATATAACTACTATGATACTACTCCTATGTACAAGAATATAACTACTATAATACTGCCCCTATGTACAAGAATATAACTACTATAATACTGCTCATATGTACAAGAATATAACTACTATAATACTACTTCTATGTACAAGAATATAACTACTATAATACTGCTCCTATGTACAAGAATATAACTACTATAATACTGCTCCTATGTACAAGAATATAACTACTATAATACTACCTCCTATGTACAAGAATATAACTACTATAATACTAGTCCTATGTACAAGAATATAACTACTATAATACTACTCCTATGTACAAGAATATAACTACTATAATACTGCTCCTATGTACAAGAATATAACTACTATAATACTGCTCCTATGTACAAGAATATAACTACTATAATACTGCTCCTATGTACAAGAATATAACTACTATAATACTACCTCCTATGTACAAGAATATAACTACTATAATACTAGTCCTATGTACAAGAATATAACTACTATAATACTACCTCCTATGTACAAGAATATAACTACTATAATACTACCTCCTATGTACAAGAATATAACTACTATAATACTACCTCCTATGTACAAGAATATAACTACTATAATACTACTCCTATGTACAAGAATATAACTACTATAATACTACCTCCTATGTACAAGAATATAACTACTATAATGCTAGTCCTATGTACATGAATATAACTACTATAATACTACTCCGATGTACAAGAATATAACTACTATAATACCGCCCCCTATGTACCTGTTTCCCTTCTTTTCAGCAGTCGGTTTCATGTGACTTATATTTTTATTACGCCAATAAATAATGAAATAAGTGAGTGAGAGGAATATGTGGGAGGAGGAATCTGCTTAGAGATTATAATCTGCAGACCTCAAGAAACCGCACAGCAAAAACAGATGTGGTGAGACTCCTTATACCTGTTCCAAGGATCTGGGGAGTTGCTCAGGGTCTCCTCCACCCCTCTTATCTTTGTGGCTACCTTATGTCGCCCGTCACTCATGTCAGTCCTAACAAGACAGAAACAAGAAACAGATGAAGAAAATCTTATAAATGTCTCCGGAATTATTTGGATACTTTTGGATTTTTACCGAGCGTTTCCTATAATCTCCACATCGGCTCTCCCTGTTTGTCGTCTTCTCCTTATGACATTGAAAGTTCAGTCTTCTCTTCTTCTCCATAAAACCGTTTTTCTTCTGACTCTTTTCCTGAACATCTGGGGAGAGCGATCAGCTGTAAATGTGTGATCCTGCGACCTCTGCATGTTCTCAAACCAATCCGTGTCTAATGGGAAACATGTGTGTGCAGGCCGAGCCAAGGCTTCTCCAGCAAACCGAGAGGAGGCCACCGAGCTCCTCCACCTCAGATCCAAAACAGCAGCTACCAGCAGAGCCGTCCCATCACATTGACTCAGACAAGATAAGGCCTGGATTATGAGGAGACTAACCTACCCACCGACCAGTGGCGTAAATAGCAATGGCAGGGCGCCAATAATAATCAGAGACCCAGCGGAGGATACAAACATACAAAACACCGTTACTTACCTCTCCTGGGCTCTTGTTCACTCCCTGATGATGTTGGCCATCTAAGAGACCTCACTTGAGCTAGCCCTGCGTCGCGATTTAAATGGATGCAAGCCCGGCCCTTGTGACGTCTGGGACTTTACGAAATAGGTCCGAGCCCTCCGGAGTCCAGGAGAGGTAAATAACAGTGTTGTTTATGTTTCCTCACCTCTCCCAGCCCTCCGATCATTGTACTTGGACCCCCGAGTATAATGATAGTGATATTTGTGGGATTCGCGGGTCCACGCCCTTACTTACCGATCTTGGCTCCTGTTCACAGCCTCTATAGAAGGGTAAGCGCTGGTGGCCGTGAGCAGGAGCCAGGATTGGTAAGTAAATAGGGCTCGTTACTCGCAATGTCCCAAGCCCTGTGGCCGACGCTACAGCTGCTGCCCCAGTAGTTACACCCCTGCCCGGCGACTAGTCACACCATCAGACACAGAGTAGTGTCAGAAGGTCCTGGATATGGAGACATTGTGCAGACCCTGGCTGTCTAAATGGGGCGTGCCCAATATCGGGAGGGTAGAGGGCCTTTTGGGTGCAAATATGTACAACGAATATTGTCCAAAACTTTGACTGTCTGAGGCCTGGTTCACATCTGCATTTGGGCAATTCCGTTTCCCTCTCTGCAAGAAAAATGCAAGCCGCACTTTTGTCGCTGCATTTTTTATGAGCGGAACCCACACGGATCCCATTATAATCTATAGGAGGCCCCGAAGCAGATTCCCCAAACGGAAACCCATGTGCAGATGTGAACCAGGTCTTGGATGGGCATCAGTATGAGCTGGGTTTAACCCAAATGGTCACTGCAACTTGCATTGCAGTAAATTCTTATACCCCGGGGTCTCTTCAGATCCCAGAGTATAATAGGTGGGGGTCCAGGGGAGGAGAATGAAAAAAACATTCCCTCATGTTTTTTGGGCCTCCTCGCCGCGCTCTCCTGGGGACATCATGTACCCAATCACAGGTGTCTGCAGTTTCATGGGTACACCAAATATTAGGACGCCATGATGTTGGGTGCACCCATGTGACTGCTGAGGCCCAATCACTTTAGTGGTGTTCCTGGGCGCAAGAGGTGACCAGGAGAGCACCGGACACTGCAAGGAGGCCCAAAAGAGGTGGTGGAAGGGGGTGAGTATGAATGTTTTTTTTATTTCTTACATCTCCGCTAGGCCTCCCCCCGAGTAAAATAATTTCGATTCCGATTTGTATCGAATTTGTTGGACCAGAAATGAATCAGGGACGCGAGCCCCCGAAACAAATCTTAGGAGTTTCGCCCATCTCTATTGACTATAACATGCATTGACATATTTCCATTTTCGAAGGCAGTGTGACCCCCGGGGTGTATAAAGGGTTACCAGGAGGGTCCGATGCACTGAAATAATATTTATCATGGGAGAAGCTGCGCAAACATTTAGTAATCACTTTCCATGTTTGATTTTATGTTTGCAAAAAAAAATTGTTTATGTAACAATTCACCTGAAACGCTCCAGATCCAAGAAAACCGCAGGAATGACAGCTCTGAAGTCATAGCGAGGCCCCGGAACAAACACTACCACGAATACATGTACAGATGTAGCAGAGCTGAACTTGTCATTGAAGTCTTTAACTCTGTCAGTATACGCAGTGTAGTGCATAGCTGCAGTCAGGGAATCACTAGCAAAGACCGGGCCCCAGCAAACTTTGTACATGGGTCCCCTGCATAGCGCCCCCTTTATTATGTCCCATGTGATCCTTTCATACAATATAATATCCCATATCGGCCCCTGCACACAGTATTATGCCCCATAGTGGCCCCTGCACACAGTATTATGCCCCATAGTGGCCCCTGCACACAGTATTATGCCCCATAGTGGCCCCTGCACACACTATTATACCCCATAGTGGCCCCTGCACACAGTATTATCCCCCATAGTGGCCCCTGCACACAGTATTATCCCCCATAGTGGCCCCTACACACAGTATTATCCCCCATAGTGGCCCCTACACACAGTATTATCCCCCATAGTGGCCCCTGCACACAGTATTATCTCCCATAGTGGCCCCTACACACAGTATTATCCCCCATAGTGGCTCCTGCACACAGTATTATGTCCCATAGTGGCCCCTACACACAGTATTATCCCCCATAGCGGCCCCTGCACACAGTATTATGTCCCATAGCGGCCCCTGCACACAGTATTATGTCCCATAGTGGCCCCTGCACACAGTATTATGTCCCATAGTGGCCCCTGCACACAGTATTATCCCCCATAGTGGCCCCTGCACACAGTATTATGTCCCATAGTGGCCCCTGCACACAGTATTATGTCCCATAGTGGTCCCTGCACACAGTATTATCCCCCATAGTGGCCCATGCACACAGTATTATCCCCCATAGTGGCCCCTACACACAGTATTATCCCCTATAGTGGCCCCTACACACAGTATTATCCCCCATAGTGGCCCCTGCACACAGTATTATGTCCCATAGTGACCCCTGCACACAGTATTATGTCCCATAGTGGCCCCTACACACAGTATTATCCCCCATAGTGGCCCCTGCACACAGTATTATACCCCATAGTGGCCCCTGCACACAGTATTATGTTCCCATAGTGGCCCCTGCACACAGTATTATGTCCCATAGTGGCCCCTTCTCCCAGTATTATGTCCCCATAGTGGCCCCTGCACACAGTATTATGTCCCATAGTGGCCCCTGCACACAGTATTATGTCCCATAGTGGCCCCAGCACACAGTATTATGCCCCATAGTGGCCCCTGCACACAGTATTGTGGCCCCTGCACACAGTATTATCCCCCATAGTGGCCCCTGCACACAGTATTATCCCCCATAGTGGCCCCTGCACACAGTATTATGCCCCATAGTGGCCCCTGCACACAGTATTATGCCCCATAGTGGCCCCTGCACACAGTATTATCCCCCATAGTGGCCCCTGCACACAGTATTATGTCCCATAGTGGCCCCTGCACACAGTATTATGTCCCATAGTGGCCCCTGCACACAGTATTATGTCACATAGTGGCCCCTGCACACAGTATTATCCCCCATAGTTGCCCCTGCACACAGTATTATGTCACATAGTGGCCCCTGCACACAGTATTATCCCCCATAGTTGCCTCTGCACACAGTATTATCCCCCATAGTTGCCCCTGCACACAGTATTATCCCCCATAGTTGCACCTGCACACAGTATTATCCCCCATAGTTGCCCCTGCACACAGTATTATCCCCCATAGTTGCCCCTGCACACAGTATTATGTCCTACAGTGGCCCCTGCACACAGTATTATCCCCCATAGTTGCCCCTGCACACAGTATTATCCCCCATAGTTGCCCCTGCACACAGTATTATGTCCTACAGTGGCCCCTGCACACGGCATTAGGTGGCCTCTGCACAGGATTAGGTAAAAAGATATATGAAGGGGATAGGTTGTGGATGGCTTGGTATGTCAGCGTCAACATTTTATACTCTATCCGCTGGGTTATGGATAGCAAGTGAAGGGATTGGCAGAGGGGATAAAAAATGGGGGTGGGAGTCGGCTTAAGCAAGTGGCAAAGTTTATGTCAGACTGTTGGGGGGGGGGGGGGGTACAAACACAAAACTGGAACAGGCCAGATGGTTATCGACACTCAACATATCCAACTACAGGTTCAAGTATAAAAAATATATACCTTTATTAACACAATGTTAAAAATTATATACATCAATATAGAGAAATACACATATACTGGACAGATGCAAAACACCGTATAAAACAGTACACATAGATGAATCTTAGTGAAATAGTATTGCACATATATATATATATATAGTAAGATGAACTACACCTGATGCAACCTCCACAAACAATTTATTAAATAATCACACTACCCGAATGCAGCTAAACTACTCTCCTAGTATTGACTAAGCATGTATATAGTCATAATATCCTGATTGCAGAAAGAACACTCTCCTTAATTCCACATAAAGTCAGAAAATGACCAATAATATGTATTTCCGAAGCAGGAACAGGGATAAACCCATGTTTACAACATATTGTCATCAGGGAGGCAGAGCCCCGGAAGAAGGCTAAGGGTGCATTCACACTGAGTAAACGCTAGCTTATTTTGTAGATTAAAATTACACTTGTAAATTTTGCTATCCCATTGACTTCAATGATATTTTTTTACAAGTGTAAAAATACGCCTGTAAAAAATACGCCTGTAAAAATACGCCTGTAAAATGTCATTGAAGTCAATGGGATAGCAAAATTTACAAGTGTAATTTTACTTTACAAAATAAGCTAGCGTTTACTCAGTGTGAATGCACCCTTAGCGTGCCGAAATGTATGTCGGGCTGACAAACAGACACTAGATGTTCTTGCCTTACATCACAGTGATTCTATATGGGTAAGATGGCATATTTCCTCTTGATGTAGACCTATCCTCATTGTATTTTACATTATGTGTGCATTATACCTGCGGCTCTGCCTCCCTGATGACAATATGTTGTAAACATGGGTTTATCCCTGTTCCTGCTTCGGAAATACATATTATTGGTCATTTTCTGACTTTATGTGGAACTAAGGAGAGTGTTCTTTCTGCAATCAGGATATTATGACTATATACATGCTTAGTCAATACTAGGAGAGTAGTTTAGCTGCATTCGGGTAGTGTGATTATTTAATAAATTGTTTGTGGAGGTTGCATCAGGTGTAGTTCATCTTACTATATATATATGTGCAATACTATTTCACTAAGATTCATCTATGTGTACTGTTTTATACGGTGTTTTGCATCTGTCCAGTATATGTGTATTTCTCTATATTGATGTATATAATTTTAACATTGTGTTAATAAAGGTATATATTTTTTATACTTGAACCTGTAGTTGGATATGTTGAGTGTCGATAAACCATCTGGCCTGTTCCAGTTTTGTGTTTGTATATCTATGTTTGTGGTTTAAGACATGCTAGGTTTGAAGGGCTTAATGAGGGAGGGAGGTAGGATTGAATTATGATGGGTTATACCTATTCCTCCAATAGACGTGCTATACTTTTGGTATATTTATTTGTTGGGGGGGGGGGTAAAAGTTAGGAGGTCATGGAGAAGGGTGTGACAGTAGTTTAAGCGGGCGATTATGAGAGCATGGACTAGCATTTTTGTAGTTTCAGGGATGAGGTGATGGATGTTTTTGAGTTGAAGGCGGCAGGAGTTGTTGAGGCCTTGGATGTGAGGCTTGAAGGACAGAGTAGAATCAAAGGGTGGAGCGATCGGGATCGGGAAAGATTGGATCCCAATTGTCGATCGAGCAAATTTCACGATTGGGATCAGCTGGAAAATGATCGAAAATCAGATTTTAAAAACGATCCTGAAATGTCAAGATCAGCTCAATGCTAGTAAGGTCAATGCTTCTCTACTAGGGTTGAGCGATTGGGATCGGGAAAGATTGGATCCCAATAGTTGATCGAGCAAATTACACAATCGGGATCGGCTGGAAAATGATCGAAAATCGGATTTTAAAAATGATCCTGAAATGTCAAGATCGGCTCAACCCTAGACTAGAGTAAGTGTGGCACCATTTACTTTGAGAGATGGGTCAGGTAGGAGGCCCCTGCGAGATGTTCTTGGATTCGGCCAAGACCAAAATTTTGGACAACTGGTAAGGAACCCATTGCTCATCCATGGTCACCTCGAGCTTTGTCTCAGCTCGTCCTCGAGGCAGAGATTTGCTCAGGAGCTTTCACATAACTGCCCCAAAACCCATCCAGCTCGAAATCCACAGTTATAAGTAATGCACAAATTGGCTGAAATTCTTCCAGGATTAGACCATGAATGTTATGTTAAGTGAAGTCAGAGTGTATAATTGTAACGGGGGTGCCACTTATCATTACACATCACATGTAAGAACAGGACCCACCCAACCCAACTCTGCAGAGTCAGAGCAAAACAACTCAGTCATCATCTCACATTCATGTGATGGAAAGAGCGCTGGCCAACTGGGCAACTGCCCAGCGCCTCTGTATTCATGCGCCCCAGGAGGAATGGAGTACTCCCCCTCAGTATAATGTCTTACTTACAAGTATATGGTGGTATTATTTGTACTAAGAACTATGTGATAGTTTAATATGCAAAACCACAGAAGGGAATAAAATAAAGGAACCGAGAAAGTAACTCAGGGGCAGGGCTTAAAGGGGTTGTCCAGGCAAAATTGGACAATCCCTTTAAATTTTAAATCAGCTGGGGCAGTGAAGAACATAAAACAATGCAAATTCTCCTACTGTATCCCCAATTCTCTGGTATCCTCATGGTACATTCTGGTTTTTCTGCTCCGTTGGCTTCTCTTCCAGAGTTCCACTGAAGCTGCTAATTGGGCTCAATGGTCACGTGACCCCTTTAAGTAGTGAACATGGGTGGAGTAACTGTTGCAGAATTCGGGCTCATGTTTCTATCACAAACTATGGCTATGTTCACATCTGTGCTGAGTTCTCTGCTGGAGACTCAGTCAGTGTCCTTCTAAAATATTTCTATTTTTTTTTTTGTGTAACCACTTTTTTTTGTAGTTCGCCTGTCCATTGTTCTGGTCCTCCAATAGACCAGAATAATGGTTAGGTAACAATAGTGTGAAACTAGCCTAAACCGATCAATGAGTGCTATAAACTTAGCCTGGACAGTCAGAAGGTAACCAGATATATCATCCAGCATCAACCACTGTGATAAATCTGGGGCAGTATAAAGTTATGTTTATAGATTCTGCCCCCAAATCAGTCACAGATTCCGCCTTAATAATGTCTCCCATTGTTTTCAATGAGAGGGAAAGATTGTAGCAGATGCTGAGAAAATAAGTGTCCTGCTCAATTTCACCATGGGAAAAAAAGTCTAAAAATTAGACTGATCTTGTACTAACCAAACTTACATCCTGTATTATACTCCAGAGCTGCACTCACTATTCTGCTGGTACAGTCACTGTGTACATACATTACATTACTTATCCTGTATTATACTCCAGAGCTGCACTCACCATTCTGCTGGTGCAGTCACTGTGTACATACATTACATTACTTATCCTGTATTATACTCCAGAGCTGTGCTCTCTATTCTGCTGGTGCAGTCACTGTGTACATACATTACATTACTTATCCTGTATTATACTCCAGAGCTGCACTCACCATTCTGCTGGTGCAGTCACTGTGTACATACATTACATTACTTATCCTGTATTATACTCCAGAGCTGTGCTCTCTATTCTGCTGGTGCAGTCACTGTGTACATACATTACATTACTTATCCTGTATTATACTCCAGAGCTGCACTCACCATTCTGCTGGTGCAGTCACTGTGTACATACATTACATTACTTATCCTGTATTATACTCCAGAGCTGTGCTCTCTATTCTGCTGGTACAGTCACTGTGTACATACATTACATTACTTATCCTGTATTATACTCCAGAGCTGCGCTCACTATTCTGCTGGTGCAGTCACTGTGTACATACATTACATTACTTATCCTGTATTATACTCCAGAGCTGCACTCACTATTCTGCTGGTGCAGTCACTGTGTACATACATTACATTACTTATCCTGTATTATACTCCAGAGCTGCACTCACCATTCTGCTGGTGCAGTCACTGTGTACATACATTACATTACTTATCCTGTATTATACTGCAGAGCTGCGCTCACTATTCTGCTGGTACAGTCACTGTGTACATACATTACATTACTTATCCTGTATTATACTCCAGAGCTGCACTCACTATTCTGCTGGTACAGTCACTGTGTACATACATTACATTACTTATCCTGTATTATACTCCAGAGCTGCGCTCACTATTCTGCTGGTGCAGTCACTGTGTACATACATTACATTACTTATCCTGTATTATACTCCAGAGCTGCGCTCACTATTCTGCTGGTGCAGTCACTGTGTACATACATTGCATTACTTATCCTGTATTATACTCCAGAGCTGCACTCACTATTCTGCTGGTACGGTCACTGTGTACATACATTAATTATCCTGTATTATACCCCAGAGCTGTGCTCACTATTCTGCTGGTACAGTCACTGTGTACATACATTACATTACTTATCTTATAGTCCAGAGCTGCGCTCACTATTCTGCTGGTACAGTCACTGTGTACATACATTACTTATCCTGTATTATACTCCAGAGCTGTGCTCACTATTCTGCTGGTACAGTCACTGTGTACATACATTACATTACTTATCCTGTACTGATCCTGAGTTACATCCTGTATTATACTCCAGAGCTGCACTCACTATTCTGCTGGCGCAGTCACTGTGTACATACATTACATTACTTATCCTGTATTATACTCCAGAGCTGCGCTCACTATTCTGCTGGCGCAGTCACTGTGTACATACATTACATTACTTATCCTGTATTATACTCCAGAGCTGCGCTCACTATTCTGCTGGCGCAGTCACTGTGTACATACATTACATTACTTATCCTGTATTATACTCCAGAGCTGCGCTCACTATTCTGCTGGTGCAGTCACTGTGTACATACATTACATTACTTATCCTGTATTATACTCCAGAGCTGCGCTCACTATTCTGCTGGTACAGTCACTGTGTACATACATTACATTACTTATCCTGTATTATACTCCAGAGCTGCGCTCACTATTCTGCTGGTACAGTCACTGTGTACATACATTACATTACTTATCCTGTATTATACTCCAGAGCTGCGCTCACTATTCTGCTGGTACAGTCACTGTGTACATACATTACATTACTTATCCTGTATTATACTCCAGAGCTGCGCTCACTATTCTGCTGGTACAGTCACTGTGTACATACATTACATTACTTATCCTGTATTATACTCCAGAGCTGCGCTCACTATTCTGCTGGTACAGTCACTGTGTACATACATTACATTACTTATCCTGTATTATACTCCAGAGCTGCGCTCACTATTCTGCTGGTGCAGTCACTGTGTACATACATTACATTACTTATCCTGTATTATACTCCAGAGCTGCGCTCACTATTCTGCTTGTGATGTCTACATGTATTATATGACTTTTCTATTCGGCTCCTCTTATATATCTTATATATTGTCCCGGGTCCAGGTGAAGTCATGGGCGCAGTATAATGCCCTCTGTGCGGGAATGACTGGTTGTTATTATTATAATTTCCGGTCAGGCCTTGCCCAGTTGTGTCTTGGCCAGTTGTCCACGTTGGATACAAGTCAAACCCTTGCTGTAATGAAAGACCTGACAACATGCACTTGGGGCGAGGACTATAATTTGGCAGGGTCGGCGGTGCCAGGACACATGTGAGTGACACATATTATTTAGTAATCTGGCCGGGGCACAGCAACAACGCTTAGATTTAGCATATTGTGATTTTCCAGCATTATGGTCCAGGGGACAGACGGTTCCAGGTCCCGGTGCCAGGATTACATTTCCACCATAAAAATGCACATTTTTATTGATGATATTTACAAGGCTAATGAGCTTACCCCCTGAGGTGAAGAAATAAAAACCACATGTACCAAAAAGTATAAAAGCAAATTAAATCAAACTCTGAACTCCCCTCATGCCCCTTATCAGGACTTCTCACTATATAAGTGGTAAAGTGTCCGGACATCAGAATGTCCCATGTGACTGGGCCGCAGCAGTCCCCCAGGAACCGTGACATCACCGAGGAGGCAGGAAGAGGCTGAAGGAGCAACGGGAGCCCTGCGGGTACCAAGGAGAGGTAATGGAAGGTAATTGGGCCTCCAGTTACTATACCCTGGGGTCCAGAGGAGCCAGGACCTGGACACAGTATTATGTCCCATAGTGGCCCCTGCACACAGTATTATGTCCCATAGTGGCCCCTGCACACAGTATTATGTCCCATAGTGGCCCCTGCACACAGTATTATGTCCCATAGTGGCCCCTGCACACAGTATTATGTCCCATAGTGGCCCCTGCACACAGTATTATACCCCATAGTGGCCCCTGCACACAGTATTATGTCCCATAGTGGCCCCTGCACACAGTATTATCCCCCATAGTGGCCCCTGCACACAGTATTATGTCCCATAGTGGCCCCTGCACAAAGTATTATGTCCCTATAGTGGCCCCTGCACACAGTATTATGTCCCATAGTGGCCCCTGCACACAGTATTATACCCCATAGTGGCCCCTGCACACAGTATTATGTCCCATAGTGGCCCCTGCACACAGTATTATGTCCCATAGTGGCCCCTGCACAAAGTATTATGTCCCTATAGTGGCCCCTGCACACAGTATTATGTCCCATAGTGGCCCCTGCACACAGTATTATACCCCATAGTGGCCCCTGCACACAGTATTATGTCCCATAGTGGCCCCTGCACACAGTATTATGTCCCATAGTGGCCCCTGCACAAAGTATTATGTCCCTATAGTGGCCCCTGCACACAGTATTATGTCCCCATAGTGGCCCCTGCACACAGTATTATGTCCCATAGTGGCCCCTGCACACAGTATTATGTCCCATAGTGGCCCCTGCACAAAGTATTATGTCCCCAAAGTGGCCCCTGCACACAGTATTATGTCCCCATAGTGGCCCCTGCACACAGTATTATGTCCCATAGTGGCCCCTGCACACAGTATTATGTCCCATAGTGGCCCCAGCACACAGTATTATGTCCCATAGTGGCCCCTGCACACAGTATTATCCCCCATAGTGGCACTGCACACAGTATTATGCCCCATAGTGGCCCCTGCACACAGTATTATGCCCCATGGTGGCCCCTGCACACAGTATTATGTCCCATAGTGGCCCCTGCACACAGTATTATGTCCCATAGTGGCCCCTGCACACAGTATTATGTCCCATAGTGGCCCCTGCACACAGTATTATGCCCCATAGTGGACCGTGCACACAGTATTATCCCTCACAGTGGCCCCTGCACACAGTATTATGCCCCATAGTGGCCCCAGCACACAGTATTATGCCCCATAGTGGCCCCAGCACACAGTATTATGTCCCATAGTGGCCCCAGCACACAGTATTATGTCCCATAGTGGTCCCTGCACACAGTATTATGCCCCATAGTGGCCCCTGCACACAGTATTATCCCCCATAGTGACTGCTTCACACAATATTATGCCCCATGGTGGCCCCTGCACACAGTATTATGTCCCATAGTGGCCCCTGCACACAGTATTATGTCCCATAGTGGCCCCTGCACACTGTATTATACCCCATAGTGGCCCCTGCACACAGTATTATGTCCCTCAGTGGCCCCTGCACATAGCATTATGCCCCATAGTGACCGCTTCACACAGTATTATGCCCCATAGTGGCCCCTGCACACAGTAATAGGTCCTATAGTGGCCCCTGCACACTGTATTATACCCCATAGTGGCCCCTGCACACAGTATTATGTCCCTCAGTGGCCCCTGCACATAGCATTATGCCCCATAGTGACCGCTTCACACAGTATTATGCCCCATAGTGGCCCCTGCACACAGTAATATGTCCTATAGTGGCCCCTGCACACAGTATTATGTCCCATAGTGGCCCCTGCACACAGTATTATGCCCCATAGTGGCCCCTGCACACAGTATTATACCCCATAGTGTCCCCTGCACACAGTATTATTATTTCCCATAGTGGCCCCTGCACACAGTATTATCCCCCATAGTGGCCCCTGCACACAGTATTATGTCCCATAGTGGCTCCTGCACACAGTATTATGCCCCATAGTGGCCCCTGCACACAGTATTATGTCCCATAGTGGCCCCTGCACACAGTATTATGCCCCATAGTGGCCCCTGCACACAGTATTATGCCCCATAGTGGCCCCTGCATACAGTAATATGTCCTATAGTGGCCCCTGCACACAGTATTATGTCCCATAGTGGCCCCTGCACACAGTATTATGCCCCATAGTGGCCCCTGCACACAGTATTATCCCCCATAGTGGCCCCTGCACACAGTATTATGTCCCATAGTGGCCCCTGCACACAGTATTATCCCCCATAGTGGCCCCTGCACACAGTATTATGTCCCATAGTGGCCCCTGCACACAGTATTATGTCCCATAGTGGCCCCTGCACACAGTATTATGTCCCATAGTGGCCCCTGCACACAGTATTATGCCCCATAGTGGCCCCTGCACACAGTATTATGCCCCATAGTGGCCCCTGCACACAGTATTATCCCCCATAGTGGCCCCTGCACACAGTATTATGTCCCATAGTGGCCCCTGCACACAGTATTATGTCCCATAGTGGCCCCTGCACACAGTATTATGTCCCATAGTGGCCCCTGCACACAGTATTATGTCCCATAGTGGCTCCTGCACACAGTATTATGCCCCATAGTGGCCCCTGCACACAGTATTATGTCCCATAGTGGCCCCTGCACACAGTATTATGTCCCATAGTGGCTCCTGCACACAGTATTATGCCCCATAGTGGCCCCTGCACACAGTATTATCCCCCATTGTGGCCCCTGCACACAGTATTATGCCCCATAGTGGCCCCTGCACACAGTATTATCCCCCATAGTGGCCCCTGCACACAGTATTATGTCCCATAGTGGCCCCTGCACACAGTATTATGTCCCATAGTGGCCCCTGCACACAGTATTATGTCCCATAGTGGCTCCTGCACACAGTATTATGTCCCATAGTGGCTCCTGCACACAGTATTATGCCCCACAGTGGCCCCTGCACACAGTATTATCCCCCATAGTGGCCCCTGCACACAGTATTATCCCCCATAGTGGCCCCTGCACACAGTATTATCCCCCATAGTGGCTCCTGCACAAAGTATTATGTCCCATAGTGACTCCTGCACACAGTATTATCCCCCATAGTGGCCCCTGCACACAGTATTATCCCTCATAGTGGTCCCTGCACACAGTATTATGTCCCATAGTGGCCCTTGCACACAGTATTATGTCCCATAGTGGCCCCTGCACACAGTATTATGTCCCATAGTGGCCCCTGCACACAGTATTATGTCCCATAGTGGCCCTTGCACACAGTATTATGTCCCATAGTGGCCCCTGCACACAGTATTATGCCCCATAGTGGCCCCTGCACACAGTATTATGTCCCATAGTGGCTCCTGCACACAGTATTTTGCCCTATAGTGGCCTCTGTACATAGTATTATACCCCATAGTGGACCACCCATGAACAATTATTATACTCTGGAGTCTTGTCAGACACCTAAGTATAATGATCGGAGACCCAGGAGAGGATATAAACATAAAAAAAAAAACACTATTACTTACCTCTCCCTGACTCCAGTGCACTCTCCGCTGATTTCATCTATCTTCATTGTTGGACCAGACGTCAGCTGACCCAGACCGGCATCACAACACCTGACACTGGCCTGGGTCATGTAACATCTGTGACATCACCAAAACAAGCCGGAGGCCAGGAGAGGTAGGTAGCAGTGTTTTATATGTTCCCTCATCTCCCCTGCTCCGATGATCTGAAAAGCAGTGGTTGTGGGGTTCGCTGGGCCCGCAGCCTCACGTACCGATTTCTGCTCCTGATAACAGCCGTCTCCGCAGAAGGAGAAGCTCTAGTGGTTGTGAGCAGGAACAGGGATCAGTAAGGAAACGGGGCCCGTTACCTGCTGGAGTAATACCTATTACTGTCTATTTAAAAAATAAAAAAACAACTTGTCAGGGGCCCACCAGGCCCCCTAATGTCCTGAGCCCTGTGGAAGCCTCAATGCTGCTACCCAGGTAGTTACACCCCTGGAATTCCCATTGGGCCCCTTTACCACTATGTGAACTATTAGAGTAGGGTACAAAGTTTCATGGCAAATACACTTTATACCCTACAGGAGGCAAATGTTGGTCCGGTCACATTAGACAGTTCCACTCCCACTGTGCACTCTCTAAATGTGCAACATATCTTATTTTTGTTATCCCGTCCCCTTAGATGAATTTGAGAAGAAGAGTAACTTCAAGTCTCCTTTGGCCTCTCGCGGTAGAACTTTCTCTCTTCATTTTTCACATCCTGTCCTAAAGATAAATGGGAAAGTCTGCTCGATACGAACGGAATATCAGAGGTCCTTCCTGTGGCCGTCCACCAGTCTTTACATGTGGTCAATCCTATGAACCGCAGGAACATTTTCACAAGACCTTAAATCTCTGTTTGTATTGACTGCAAGGTTCTTAACCACTTCTAACATCTGTCATGGTGAGACTTGTACGCTAAGGACAAACTGAGTCTTTGAGACCTCAAAAGAACAAACAAGGTTAAGAATATTAAAGAGATGTGAGAATGGTCTTCTGAACATCTGGGGTCTATGTGGTCTTCAAACAGAAGGTTGAGTGTTGCCCATTGTCTTAGGTGGTTTTATGGGGTTAGCAATGTCATGAAATATTTCCTATGGTCAGTGGTTGGTTGCAAAAATTATCTCATGTGATTGATGGGGACCTTATAGCTGGATCTACACCTACTTTCTTATATTGATGTAGAGTTGGCTGTGGGGTCCTGAGAATCACAGGAACAAAATTGTGACATCTCACTGGAGACTGAAATGTCGCACGTTATGAGAATTACCCATGGACCATCTTGGCCAACCATAAGAGAATCTCAACCCATCTCTTGAAGTCAGAGTAACCTAATCCCTCTGAATTGGAAGTTTGGGGAATCAAATGGTCCATTCATGAAATGGAATAATCCTTACAAAAACTTCTAGAAATATTGTAAGGTTTCATGGAGACGAAATGAAGTGGTAGATTATTGGAGGGACCAGATGAAACGAAGACCCAACCTGAACCTCTGAGTGGGGTAGTATAGAGAGGTGTCCAGTGGGGGAAACATATAGTCAGGTATGGAAGTAGGGTGGAACAAGGACAGTAAGATGGGGCGAGCAGAGGATTGGGAGACTCAACTGTGACCTCTGAGTAGGGTGACATGGTGGGTTGCCCAAACTAGGACATAGGTGGTCAGAAAGTCAGTTAACATGATGACAACCATCAACGGAAACTGTAAATTATAGGACCCAAAAAGAAAGCAACATGTGATGTGAAGAACCTCCACATCCAGTCCGTACATTACAAGGCATAAAATAATGACCGGTCCCATTGAGGTCCCTAAGGAATTTTGGTTTCATCCTCATGATACATCGTCCTTCTCAGGCTTCTGGATTGTATTGTACGTTGCCACAACCTACAAAAATTATAAAAGAGATAACCTCATAACCTCATCGAGAACTTACAGAAAAAAACCAAAATCTACAAAATAGGGAAACTCTACAGAATATTTTTGGGATCTCCATTGAAAACTGCCCACAGTCATTTTTAATAATAAGACACTCAGGGTTTCCCTCAGATTTCTCCAGAGCTTTTGATGTAATTATTGTTTTCTCAATGAGCTCAGCCATGGAATTGAGAAACATTAACCAAAAAGTCCTAAACCTAGTAATCTTGTATTTCCAATTATACCCCTGAGTTATAAATCCCATGTAGTATGGCAGGAGGAGGGTTTGAGGAAGTCTTCTACGCTGGGTTTTTAGTTTATACATGAGCTTGGTGTCTGGCTGAAGAGACGTTACCTCAGAGGCTGAAGACATCTACCGGAACAATGATGGAAAACATACATTATACCACCAGTCCCCACGAGCCTTGGAAACAGGATGTTATTTGTCCATGTTGTGATGTAGGATATGGTTTGTGAAGTTTCACGAGAAGAAAATATAAAGGATTCTTCAAGAGTTAAAGGGGAAATGCAGACAAAATCATCTCCTGAGATGGTGTATTGGAGAAGTCTATGGTTGCCGATCAACGTAATTTCCAGAATGAAGAGGCTTTATAGAATTCTATGAGCAGTAACAACAAATTTTAACTCCTCAATACCAGAAGGAGGTTCATTGTTCCCACCAGATAAATTGAATCTGGGGAGACACCCTCCAACAAGCCATAGGAAATGAACCATTGTGTCCTTCAAATTTGGGTGGCTTCTGCTGGACCATTATTGTGTTAGGCCTGGTTCACATCCGTGTTTGGTAAGGGAGTCCTTAGAGTCTGGACCCACTTGAGGATCCTCTGGTACTCTGGTGGGTCATACGGCATTTGAACCTAAAATAAGGTTCTCCAATAGGACATTTGTATGACAGTCAGCTTATTTTCACATTTCACGGATATCTTCTCTAGACCCTTAGGATGAGAACACAGGATCATATCGGGGCAAAAATTCAGGTTGGGCTAGTGTGACTAGGATATCAAGGTATGGAGTATTATATGAAATTTTACTTCTAGAGTTTGACTTATGAGACTCAAGAATGGAAAACAGATGTTATTGTGGACCCTAAAAGTCATTGAACTGGTCACTTCTGTTACCCAAAAATATAATCCAAATGCATTTATCCAACTTGGGTGTGGAAACTATGATTGTCATGCTTAAAGGGAGTGTGTCACCAGAATTCAGCCTATCAGCCCCACAAAGAGATAGGTTAGGGTCAAATGAATCAAACAGTGTTTTCCCCTGGTGAATTTCTGTCTCCGACGACAATTTTTGTCGATATGCCAATGAGTTCTTTGAATAAAAAAGGATGTTGCCAGATCTCCAAAGAGGTTAGCGGCCCTCATTGGGTCAAAGAACCCATTTGCATGTTGATAAAAAAGGCAATATCTCTCAGGACAAAAGGCATCTATTCAGCAAATTGTCCCATATGGATGATCTTTGGAGAAACTCAAAAAGTTGTATGTAAATAATCTTCTGCAGAGTACATGTCTATGGTTATATCAGGGATGTAATGTTAATTCTCTATTACATACCGACCTCCTTGTGAGAACTGTAGAGAAAACACTGGTCATACAGCACGTCAGGTATCCTTTAGAGCTGCATAGTTCTGTACAAGTAAGAAAAGCAAGGAAACAAGTGCTGAATAGAAAGAGCAGCTTCATGGGGAACACCTACTGAGCTCTGAACCTGCAGCTCCACTGGGAACAACCACTGAGCTCTGAAAGAGATAGCAGAGGAAATAACAGAACCCCTTGCTATAATCTTCGGTAAGTCATGGGAAACAGGAGTGGTCCCTTTAGATTGGAAAAGGGCAAATGTTGTCCCCATCTACAAAAAGGGGAAAAGGAAGGGACGATCCAGGAAATTACAGGCCGGTAAGTCTGACCTCGATAGCAGGAAAAATCTTTGAGCAAATTGTCAAGGAACATTTACTTCGGTACCTGGATGGGAAGGCATTAATTAACCAGAGCCAGCACGGCTTTATGACCAATAAATCTTGTCAGACTAACCTGATTTCCTTCTACAACAAAATCACTGAATGGTTGGACCAAGGGAATGCCGTGGACATAGTATATCTTGACTTCAGTAAGGCATTTGATAAAGTATCACATAACCTTCTTATTGAAAAAATGATTAAGTATGGCTTTGACAAAAAATCAGTTAGGTGGATTTACAACTGGCTTAATGATCGGGCACAACGAGTAATACTAAATGGCTACACATCGAACTGGAAGAACGTCAAAAGCGGGGTGCCGCAGGGCTCTGTTCTGGGCCCAGTACTTTTTAATATCTTTATAAATGATCTGGACGATGGAATTATTGGGGAACTCATAAAATTTGCAGATGATACGAAGATAGGAGGAATAGCCAACACTAGAGAGGAGAGAGAGTGTATTCAAAAGGACTTAGACACACTGGAACAATGGGCTGAGGCCAACAAAATGGTATTTAACAGGGACAAATGCAAAGTTCTATATCTGGGTAACAGAAATGTAAAAAACATATATAGTATGGGAGGAATAGAACTAAGTGATAGCATAGGGGAAAAGGACTTGGGCATAATAGTAGATCACAAATTCAACATGAGCCAACAGTGCGGTGCTGCCGCAAAAAAGGCGAATAAAATTCTGGGATGTATTAAGACAAGCATTGAATCTAGATCAAGAGAGGTCATTATTCCGCTGTACTCTTCCCTGGTCAGACCACACCTGGAATACTGTGTACAGTTCTGGCGCCTCAATTCAAGAAAGACATCGATATATTGGAGCAAGTCCAGAGAAGAGCAACCAAAATGGTGGAAGGTCTGCAAACCATGTCCTATGAGGAGCGGCTAAAAGAACTGGGATTGTTTAGTTTGCAGAAGAGAAGGCTGAGGGGAGATTTAATAGCAGTCTACAAATATCTGAAAGGTAGTCACAGTGCAGAGGGATCTCCCCTATTCTCATTAGCACAAGGAAGTACAAGAAGCAATGGGATGAAACTAAAGGGAAAGAGATACAGATTAGACATTAGGAAAAACTTTCTGACAGTGAGGGTAGTGAGAGAGTGGAATAGGCTGCCATGGGAGGTGGTGGGCGCTCCATCAATGGAAATCTTCAAGCGGAATATGGATAAACATATAGCTGGGATGATTTAGGAAGACCTGCACTCGCAGGGGGTTGGACTCGATGGCCCTTGAGGTCCCTTCCAACTCTACCAAAAAAGTAAAAAAAAAAAAAAAAAAAAAGTAAAAACCTGCAGCTCCAGAAGGAACAACCACTGAGCTCTGAACCTGCAGATCCAGAGGGAACAACCACTGAGCTCTGAATCTGCAGCTCCAGAAGGAACAACCACTGAGCTCTGAACCTGAAGCTCCAGAGGGAACAATCACTGAGCTCTGAATCTGAAGCCCCAGAGGGAACATCCACTGAGCTCTGAATCTGCAGCTTCAGAGGGAACAACCACTGAGCTCTGAACCTGCAGCTCCAGAGGGAACAACTGCTGAGCTCTGAACCTGCAGCTCCAGAGGGAACAACTGCTGAGCTCTGAACCTGCAGCTCCAGAGGGAACAACTGCTGAGCTCTGAACCTGCAGCTCCAGAGGGAACAACTGCTGAGCTCTGAACCTGCAGATCCATAGGGAACATCCACTGAGTTCTGAACCTGAAGCTCCACAGGGAGCAACCAGTGAGCTCTGAACCTGCAGCTCTAGAAATAATAGCCACTGAGCTCTGAACCTGCAGCTCCACTGGGAACGCCTACTGAACTCTGAACCTGCAGCTCCAGAGGGAACAATCACTGAGCTCTGAACCTGCAGCTCCAGAGGGAACAAGACTGAGCTCTGAACCTGCAGCCCCAGAGGGAACAATTACTGAGCTCTGAACCTGCAGCTCCACAAGAAACATGTTCCATGAAGTAGCTCGGTGGGGCACATACACTTTAAGCATAAAGACAAATTTCAATATTTTGAACAATTTTTATTTTCCTCTGAATGAAGGTGTAGATACCACGTAAGTAACACATTGTAACCTACAGTAACATGGAAGCGTCAGGTACATTGTTGGTGCAATCCAGTTGCACATTAACATAGAAAACAAAATATAAAAGACATGAATAACTATGAAATCCTCCTCGCTGTAGAATGACATGTTTCAGGTTACAATTTTGCCATCACCCGCTTTACCACATTTTGGCCATTCCATTCTCCATATAATACTGAGATAACAAAGAGATGTTGATAAATAATCGACCCCACATATATATTATACTCTAAGAAAGAAGAAGCCTCGGAATACAAGGAGAAGACGCAGCATCTGCGGAGTAGTTGTATAGTTGTGTATTATATCATATCTGAGGCACCTACAATCTCATAGATGTCACGTTACATACCGGGCTGGACGGACAGGACACATCCATTCATTGCTAAGAATTTCCAGTCCCTGTGTTTTTTTCCCCTTGTCCTTCTTATTATATCATAACCCTACCGTACATTCCTTTGTCTTCTCCCTGGAGTTCTGCTTTATACTTGGATTTTTCACAGTTGTCTCCGCTCTGGGACTTGTGTTATTTGTCTGGTACCATACTTGTCATTTATCTCATTTCTTTTCTTTGGTATCATATTGTACTTCTCTTCTCTCGTACTATGTTTGTGTTTGGTCTGGTACCATACTAGTCTGTCTCTGGTAGTATGCTTGTCTCTTCTCTGATGCCATACTTGTTTCTCTCAGCTATTCTTGTCTCTTCCCTGTTATCATACCTGTCTCTTCTCCTGGACTATGCAGTACCTGTCTCTTCTCCTGGACTATGCAGTACCTGTCTCTTCTCCAGTGCCATACGCCTCTAACCTTTGCTACTATGCAGTACTTCTCTCTTGTCTTGGACTATAATTGTTTTTTTTTTTTTTCTCTGGGTCTGTACAGTACTTCTTTCTTCTCTGGAACTTTACTTGTCTCTTTTTGGGGACTAAACTTGTCTCTTCTCTAGGACTATACTTGTCTCTTCTCTAGGACTGTACAGTACTTGTTTCTTCTCTAGGACTATATTTGTATCTTCTCTGGGACTGTACAGTATTCCTTTCATTTCTGGAACTTTACTTGTCTCTTCTCTAGGACTATACTTGTTTCTTCTCTAGGACTATATTTGTATCTTCTCTGGGACTGTACAGTATACTTGTCTCTTCTCTAGGACTATATTTGTCTCTTCTCTCTCTCTTCTCTAAAACTATACTTATCTCTTCTCTGATACTGTATAGTACTTCTTTCTTCTCTAGGACTCTTCTCTTCTTTCTTCTCTGGGACTGTACTTGTCTCTTCTCTGGGACTATATTTGTCTCTTCTCTAGGACTATACTTGTCTCTTCTCTGTCTCTTCTCTAGATTTATACTTGTCTCTTCTCCAAGACTATACCTGTCTCTTCTCTGGGACTGTAAAGTACTTCTTTCTTCTCTAGGACTAAACTTGTCTCTTCTCTAAGACTTGTCTCTTCTCTAGGACTTGTCTCTATGACTATACTTGTCTCTTCTCTAGGACTTGTCTCTTCTCTGGGGCTATAATTTTCTCTTCTCTGGGACTTATCCCTTCTCTGGGATTGTACAGTACTTCTTTCTTCTCTAGGACTATACTTGTCTCTTCTCTGGGACTATATTTGTCTCTTCTCTAGGACTGTACTTGACTCTTCTCTAAGACTATACTTGTCTCTTCTCTGGGGCTATAATTTTCTCTTCTCTGGGACTTATCCCTTCTCTGGGATTGTACAGTACTTCTTTCTTCTCTAGGACTATACTTGTCTCTTCTCTGGGACTATACTTGTCTCTTCTCTGGGACTGTAAAGTACTTCTTTATTCTCTAGGACTAAACTTGTTTCTTCTCTAAGACTTGTCTCTTCTCTAGGACTTGTCTCTAGGACTATACTTATCTCTTCTCTAGGACTTGTCTCTTCTCTGGGGCTATAATTTTCTCTTCTCTGGGACTTATCCCTTCTCTGGGATTGTACAGTACTTCTTTCTTCTCTAGGACTATACTTGTCTCTACTCTGGGACTATATTTGTCTCTTCTCTAGGACTGTACTTGACTCTTCTCTAGGACTATACTTGTCTCTTCTCTGGATTTATACTTGTCTCTTCTCCAGGACTATACTTGTCTCTTCTCTGGGACTGTAAAGTACTTCTTTCTTCTCTAGGACTAAACTTGTTTCTTCTCTAAGACTTGTCTCTTCTCTAGGACTTGTCTCTAGGACTATACATGTCTCTTCTCTAGGACTGTTCCGTATTTCATTCTTCTCTATAACTATATTTGTATCTTCTCCTGGACTGTACGGTATTTCTTTCATCTGTGGAACTTTACTTGTCTCTTTTGGGGGACTATATTTGTCTCTTCTCTATGACTTGTCTCTTCTTTAGGATTATATGTATCTCTTCTCTGGGACTGTACAGTACTTCTTTCTTCTCTGGGACTATACTTGTCTCTTCTCTAGGACTATACTTGTCTCTTCTCTAGGACTATACTTGTCTCTTCTCTGGGACTATACTTGTCTCTTCTCTGGGACTATACTTGTCTCTTCTCTGGGACTATACTTGTCTCTTCTATAGGACTATATTTGTCCCTTCTATAGGACTATATTATAGGACTATACTTGTCTCTTCTCTAGAACTATACTTGTGTTTTCTCTGATACTATATAGTACTTTCTTCTCTAGGACTATACTTGTCTCTTCTCTAGGACTTGTTTCTTCTCTAGGACTATACCTGTCTCTTCTCTAGGACTATACCAGTCTCTTCTCCAGGACTTGTCTCTTCTCTAGGACTATACCGGTCTCTTCTCCAGGACTTGTCTCTTCTTTAGGACTATACTTGTCTCTTCTCTGGGACTATACTTGTCTCTTCTCTGGGACTATACTTGTCTCTTCTCTGGGACTATACTTGTCTCTTCTATAGGACTATATTTGTCTCTTCTATAGGACTATATTATAGGACTATACTTGTCTCTTCTCTAGAACTATACTTGTGTTTTCTCTGATACTATATAGTACTTTCTTCTCTAGGACTATACTTGTCTCTTCTCTAGGACTTGTCTCTTCTCTAGGACTATACTTGTTTCTTCTCTGATACTGTACTATACCAGTCTCTTCTCCAGGACTTGTCTCTTCTCTAGGACTATACCGGTCTCTTCTCCAGGACTTGTCTCTTCTCTAGGACTATACTTATCTCTTCTCTGGGACTATACTTGTCTCTTCTCTGGGACTATACTTGTCTCTTCTCTGGGACTATACTTGTCTCTTCTATAGGACTATATTTGTCTCTTCTATAGGACTATATTATAGGACTATACTTGTCTCTTCTCTAGAACTATACTTGTGTTTTCTCTGATACTATATAGTACTTTCTTCTCTAGGACTATACTTGTCTCTTCTCTAGGACTTGTTTCTTCTCTAGGACTATACTTGTCTCTTCTCTAGGACTATATTTGTCTCTTCTCTAGAACTTGTCTCTTCTCTAGGACTATACTTGTCTCTTCTCCAGGACTTGTCTCTTCTCTAGGACTATACTTGTTTCTTCTCTGATACTGTACAGTCCTTCTTTCTTCTCTAGGACTATACTTGTCCCTTCTCTATGACTATACTTGTCTCCTCTCCAGGACTATACTTTTCTCAGATAGCACAATGGTCTCTGATACTACACCACTTGTCTTCCCTGGCACTGGACTATAATTCCCCTGACACCATATCTTTTCTATGGAAACCTTACTAATTTTTTTTACCTGGTGCAGTATTTTACTTTCTAATTTTCCCTGTTCTTCCAGCTTTGCCTTATGTTTGATTCCCTGATTTTCCTTTGGTATTATACAGTAGTTGACTTCCCCTAATAGACATTCCGCTTTCTTTTTGTACCATGTTTTATTCTCTTTTTATACAATTCTCTGGGACTATCTTCTTGTATCATCCCTGATGTCTCTTTCATATCACTCCAAACTCTTCTTTGGCAAATTCTGCATTTACAAAATTCCATAAAGAAAAGAGAAAACCCAACAAACATCTGCGCGTGTGAAGCTTTCTCCTGGTCCTCCACTTGGACCTTCTACAGTAAAAGACCTACATTTTTTTATTTCGATAGACTATGAAGAGGTTAATTCTACAAGCACTTAGCCAGCAAGTGCCGACCTACTGTACTAGTCTGGAGTTTGTCAAGTTGCTTAGAAATGCACAGACATTGCAGAAAGTCTCTAAAGAACAAAAATTTTGACAAAATTTGACTCGGATACAAGAAAATTTTGATCAGAACATTCTGTGCAAAATGGATACAATGTGTTGTTGTACCTCGTGCCGGGCCTTAGTGGGAGGAGCATCGAACACGACATCTCTTAGCTGTATCATGCTCCACCCCTTTGGACCATTCCATTGAGACGACTGGCACCGAGTATAAATTCGTTTTGCTTGAACTATTCCTATGATTTGTAGATACTAAAATCAATAAAAGTGAAGAGGATATTGGTTCTGTCCATAGCATCCCTGTCCATAAGGGTGTTTTCTTCTCAAGTTACATTCAAAACCCCATTCAAAATTCTAATGGTTTCCTTATAGGTCCGAGAAGACGTCGCCATTTAATGGTTTTGCCAAATTTTGCTCATAAATTTTGGAATATCAATCGGAAACCTACGACGTAAAGTAGTGACATCAGTATTCACATGCAAAAACATGGAGTGTCCCTTTAAGGTTCTAGGTCACATGTCTGTCAGAGACGTGTAGTCTGATTCCATAGGCATCCAGCAGAATTTTGTAGGCAGTTTTGAATATGGAAGCTTGGGAGATCTTGGTGCGTTGGGCATCTGGACAGCAAGGATTTGGAGTCCGGGAGAACAACCCTCGGCCCTTCATAGATATAAAGTTGATAATGAATGTACCGTACAAAAATATGTCTACCTTTTATACGATTTGGTAGAACTATGTGGAAAAACAATGGTTATGTTTCGGTGAGTCCTCTACTTCCAAGCCAACGTCCAACGTCTAGTGATCCACATTATGGAGTCTACATTCTGAACCATTCATGGTCGTTCAATGTTCCTCAAGTTTTTTTTTAGAAATACATTCATTTTGATACGGCTGGTTTTCCTTTAAGTCCAGGAGGTCCAGGCAAACCAGGAGGGCCCGGAATACCAGGTTCCCCTTTCGATCCTATTGGTCCATCTTTCCCTTGTGATCCAGGAGCTCCTGTAAATCCTGGCAGTCCACGCAAACCTTGTGGTCCTATGTTACCTGGAGGGCCAATAGGTCCAGGAGGACTGGCATCTCCTTTCTGACCTTTCTGACCTTTTGGACCTGGTGGGCCCATACTGCCCTTCTCACCTTTAATTCCTGAGGTTCCTTTAATTCCAATAGAACCCTTTGCTCCAATTGGTCCAGTTTCACCAATAAGTCCCCTTGGTCCTTGTGCGCCTGGAGGACCTAATTCACCGGTGTCACCTTTTTCGCCTTTCAGTCCTATAGGCCCCTTTCCTCCTACATCACCTTTAAACCCTCTGGGACCTGGAAGTCCTGGTGCACCTGAAAGAGTAATTTCATGGTTAGTCATCATTTATTTTATAGACTTTTTGTATAGATTTGGGGGATATAGAAAAAAAATTGGGGCACAGCTGAGGCCTGACAGCCCGAGAGAGTGATAAACATACTGAGAACACCCAGGAAGAAGACTGGGAACCCAAAAGATGCTGCTAAGCCCAGGAATAGTGAGTCTGGAATCACATCTGTATAAAGACTACGTCACAGATTCTACTTAAAATTGGTGGAGAGAAAAGTCATGTAGGTAGGATAAAACCGTCGGAAACTGGGGAGAAACCCGGCGGACCCCATTTTTGTCTACGGGATAAATTCTTGTTATATTCTTGTACATAGGAGCAGTATTATAGTAGTTATATTCTTGTACATAGGAGCAGTATTATAGTAGTTATATTCTTGTACATAGGAGGCAGTATTATAGTAGTTATATTCTTGTACATAGGAATAGTATTATAGTAGTTATATTCTTGTACATAGGAGGTAGTATTATAGTAGTTATATTCTTGTACATAGAATTAGTATTATAGTAGTTATATTCTTGTACATAGGAGTAGTATTATAGTAGTTATATTCTTGTACATAGGAGGTAGTATTATAGTAGTTATATTCTTGTACATAGGAGCAGTATTATAGTAGTTATATTCTTGTACATAGGAGTAGTATTATAGTAGTTATATTCTTGTACATAGGAGCAGTATTATAGTAGTTATATTCTTGTACATAGGAGTAGTATTATAGTAGTTATATTCTTGTACATAGGAGTAGTATTATAGTAGTTATATTCTTGTACATAGGAGGTAGTATTATAGTAGTTATATTCTTGTACATAGGAGGTAGTATTATAGTAGTTATATTCTTGTACATAGGGGGCAGTATTATAGTAGTTATAGTCTTGTACATAGGAGTAGTATTATAGTAGTTATATTCTTGTACATAGGAGCAGTATTATAGTAGTTATATTCTTGTACATAGGAGCAGTATTATAGTAGTTATATTCTTGTACATAGGAGGTAGTATTATAGTAATTATATTCTTGTACATAGGAGTAGTATTATAGTAGTTATATTCTTGTACATAGGAGTAGTATTATAGTAGTTATATTCTTGTACATAGGAGTAGTATTATAGTAGTTATATTCTTGTACATAGGAGTAGTATTATAGTAGTTATATTCTTGTACATAGGAGCAGTATTATGGTAGTTATATTCTTGTACATAGGAGCAGTATTATAGTAGTTATATTCTTGTACATAGGAGGTAGTATTATAGTAGTTATATTCTTGTACATAGGAGCAGTATTATAGTAGTTATATTCTTGTACATAGGAGCAGTATTATAGTAGTTATATTTTTGTACATAGGAGGTAGTATTATAGTAGTTATATTCTTGTACATAGGAGTAGTATTATAGTAGTTATATTCTTGTACATAGGAGTAGTATTATAGTAGTTATATTCTTGTACATAGGAGCAGTATTATAGTAGTTATATTCTTGTATATAGGAGTAGTATTATAGTAGTTATATTCTTGTACATAGGAGGTAGTATTATAGTAGTTATATTCTTGTACATAGGAGGTAGTATTATAGTAGTTATATTCTTGTACATAGGAGTAGTATTATAGTAGTTATATTCTTGTGCATAGGAGGTAGTATTATAGTAGTTATATTCTTGTACATAGGAGGTAGTATTATAGTAGTTATATTCTTGTACATAGGAGTAGTATTATAGTAGTTATATTCTTGTACATAGGAGGTAGTATTATAGTAGTTATATTCTTGTACATAGGAGGTAGTATTATAGTAGTTATATTCTTGTACATAGGGGGCAGTATTATAGTAGTTATAGTCTTGTACATAGGAGTAGTATTATAGTAGTTATATTCTTGTACACAGGAGTAGTATTATAGTAGTTATATTCTTGTACATAGGAGCAGTATTATAGTAGTTATATTCTTGTATATAGGAGTAGTATTATAGTAGTTATATTCTTGTACATAGGAGGTAGTTTTATAGTAGTTATATTCTTGTACATAGGAGTAGTATTATAGTAGTTATATTCTTGTGCATAGGAGGTAGTATTATAGTAGTTATATTCTTGTACATAGGAGGTAGTATTATAGTAGTTATATTCTTGTACATAGGAGGCAGTATTATAGTAGTTATATTCTTGTACATAGGAGCAGTATTATAGTAGTTATATTCTTGTACCTAGGAGTAGTATTATAGTAGTTATATTCTTGTACATAGGAGCAGTATTATAGTAGTTATATTCTTGTACATAGGGGCAGTATTATAGTAGTTATATTCTTGTACATAGGAGCAGTATTATAGTAGTTATATTCTTGTACCTAGGAGTAGTATTATAGTAGTTATATTCCTGTACATAGGAGGCAGTATTATAATAGGTATATTCTTGTACATAGGAGGTAGTATTATAGTAGTTATATTCTTGTACATAAGAGTAGTATTATAGTAGTAACATTCTTGTACATACCAGGTAGTATTATAGTAGTTATATTCTTGTACATAGGAGTAGTATTATAGTAGTTATATTCTTGTACATAGGAGTAGTATTATAGTAGGTATATTCTTGTACATAGGATTAGTATTATAGTAGTTATATTCTTGTACATAGGGGCAGTATTATAGTAGTTATATTCTTGTACATAGGAGGTAGTATTATAGTAGTTATATTCTTGTACATAGGAGTAGTATTATAGTAGTTATATTCTTGTACATAGGAGTAGTATTATAGTAGTTATATTCTTGTACATAGGAGTAGTATTATAGTAGTTATATTCTTGTACATAGGAGCAGTATTATAGTAGTTATATTCTTGTACATAGGAGCAGTATTATAGTAGTTATATTCTTGTACATAGGAGGTAGTATTATAGTAGTTATATTCTTGTACATAGGAGTAGTATTATAGTAGTTATATTCTTGTACATAGGAGTAGTATTATAGTAGTTATATTCTTGTACCTAGGAGTAGTATTATAGTAGTTATATTCTTGTACATAGGAGGTAGTATTATAGTAGTTATATTCTTGTACATAGGAGTAGTATTATAGTAGTTATATTCTTGTACATAGGAGCAGTATTATAGTAGTTATATTCTTGTACATAGGAGCAGTATTATAGTAGTTATATTCTTGTACATAGGAGGTAGTATTATAGTAGTTATATTCTTGTACATAGGAGTAGTATTATAGTAGTTATATTCTTGTACATAGGAGTAGTATTATAGTAGTTATATTCTTGTACCTAGGAGTAGTATTATAGTAGTTATATTCTTGTACATAGGAGGTAGTATTATAGTAGTTATATTCTTGTACATAGGAGCAGTATTATAGTAGTTATATTCTTTTATATAGGAGTAGTATTATAGTAGTTATATTCTTGTACATAGGAGGTAGTATTATAGTAGTTATATTCTTGTACATAGGAGGTAGTATTATAGTAGTTATATTCTTGTACATAGGAGGTAGTATTATAGTAGTTATATTCTTGTACATAGGAGGTAGTATTATAGTAGTTATATTCTTGTACATAGGAGTAGTATTATAGTAGTTATATTCTTGTACATAGGAGGTAGTATTATAGTAGTTATATTCTTGTACATAGGAGGTAGTATTATAGTAGTTATATTCTTGTACATAGGAGGCAGTATTATAGTAGTTATATTCTTGTACATAGGAGCAGTATTATAGTAGTTATATTCTTGTACATAGGAGCAGTATTATAGTAGTTATATTCTTGTACCTAGGAGTAGTATTATAGTAGTTATATTCTTGTACATAGGGGCAGTATTATAGTAGTTATATTCTTGTACCTAGGAGTAGTATTATAGTAGTTATATTCTTGTACATAGGAGTAGTATTATAGTAGTTATATTCTTGTCCATAGGAGTAGTATTATAGTAGTTATATTCTTGTATATAGGAGTAGTATTATAGTAGTTATATTCTTGTACATAGGAGGTAGTATTATAGTAGTTATATTCTTGTATATAGGAGTAGTATTATAGTAGTTATATTCTTGTACATAGGAGGTAGTATTATAGTAGTTATATTCTTGTGCATAGGAGGTAGTATTATAGTAGTTATATTCTTGTACATAGGAGGTAGTATTATAGTAGTTATATTCTTGTACATAGGAGGCAGTATTATAGTAGTTATATTCTTGTACATAGGAGCAGTATTATAGTAGTTATATTCTTGTACCTAGGAGTAGTATTATAGTAGTTATATTCTTGTACATAGGAGTAGTATTATAGTAGTTATATTCTTGTACATAGGAGCAGTATTATAGTAGTTATATTCTTGTACATAGGAGTAGTATTATAGTAGTTATATTCTTGTACATAGGAGTAGTATTATAGTAGTTATATTCTTGTACATAGGAGGTAGTATTATAGTAGTTATATTCTTGTACATAGGAGGTAGTATTATAGTAGTTATATTCTTGTACATAGGGGGCAGTATTATAGTAGTTATAGTCTTGTACATAGGAGTAGTATTATAGTAGTTATATTCTTGTACATAGGAGCAGTATTATAGTAGTTATATTCTTGTACATAGGAGCAGTATTATAGTAGTTATATTCTTGTACATAGGAGGTAGTATTATAGTAATTATATTCTTGTACATAGGAGTAGTATTATAGTAGTTATATTCTTGTACATAGGAGTAGTATTATAGTAGTTATATTCTTGTACATAGGAGTAGTATTATAGTAGTTATATTCTTGTACATAGGAGTAGTATTATAGTAGTTATATTCTTGTACATAGGAGCAGTATTATGGTAGTTATATTCTTGTACATAGGAGCAGTATTATAGTAGTTATATTCTTGTACATAGGAGGTAGTATTATAGTAGTTATATTCTTGTACATAGGAGCAGTATTATAGTAGTTATATTCTTGTACATAGGAGCAGTATTATAGTAGTTATATTTTTGTACATAGGAGGTAGTATTATAGTAGTTATATTCTTGTACATAGGAGTAGTATTATAGTAGTTATATTCTTGTACATAGGAGTAGTATTATAGTAGTTATATTCTTGTACATAGGAGCAGTATTATAGTAGTTATATTCTTGTATATAGGAGTAGTATTATAGTAGTTATATTCTTGTACATAGGAGGTAGTATTATAGTAGTTATATTCTTGTACATAGGAGGTAGTATTATAGTAGTTATATTCTTGTACATAGGAGTAGTATTATAGTAGTTATATTCTTGTGCATAGGAGGTAGTATTATAGTAGTTATATTCTTGTACATAGGAGGTAGTATTATAGTAGTTATATTCTTGTACATAGGAGTAGTATTATAGTAGTTATATTCTTGTACATAGGAGGTAGTATTATAGTAGTTATATTCTTGTACATAGGAGGTAGTATTATAGTAGTTATATTCTTGTACATAGGGGGCAGTATTATAGTAGTTATAGTCTTGTACATAGGAGTAGTATTATAGTAGTTATATTCTTGTACACAGGAGTAGTATTATAGTAGTTATATTCTTGTACATAGGAGCAGTATTATAGTAGTTATATTCTTGTATATAGGAGTAGTATTATAGTAGTTATATTCTTGTACATAGGAGGTAGTTTTATAGTAGTTATATTCTTGTACATAGGAGTAGTATTATAGTAGTTATATTCTTGTGCATAGGAGGTAGTATTATAGTAGTTATATTCTTGTACATAGGAGGTAGTATTATAGTAGTTATATTCTTGTACATAGGAGGCAGTATTATAGTAGTTATATTCTTGTACATAGGAGCAGTATTATAGTAGTTATATTCTTGTACCTAGGAGTAGTATTATAGTAGTTATATTCTTGTACATAGGAGCAGTATTATAGTAGTTATATTCTTGTACATAGGGGCAGTATTATAGTAGTTATATTCTTGTACATAGGAGCAGTATTATAGTAGTTATATTCTTGTACCTAGGAGTAGTATTATAGTAGTTATATTCCTGTACATAGGAGGCAGTATTATAATAGGTATATTCTTGTACATAGGAGGTAGTATTATAGTAGTTATATTCTTGTACATAAGAGTAGTATTATAGTAGTAACATTCTTCTACATACCAGGTAGTATTATAGTAGTTATATTCTTGTACATAGGAGTAGTATTATAGTAGTTATATTCTTGTACATAGGAGTAGTATTATAGTAGGTATATTCTTGTACATAGGATTAGTATTATAGTAGTTATATTCTTGTACATAGGGGCAGTATTATAGTAGTTATATTCTTGTACATAGGAGGTAGTATTATAGTAGTTATATTCTTGTACATAGGAGTAGTATTATAGTAGTTATATTCTTGTACATAGGAGTAGTATTATAGTAGTTATATTCTTGTACATAGGAGTAGTATTATAGTAGTTATATTCTTGTACATAGGAGCAGTATTATAGTAGTTATATTCTTGTACATAGGAGCAGTATTATAGTAGTTATATTCTTGTACATAGGAGGTAGTATTATAGTAGTTATATTCTTGTACATAGGAGTAGTATTATAGTAGTTATATTCTTGTACATAGGAGTAGTATTATAGTAGTTATATTCTTGTACCTAGGAGTAGTATTATAGTAGTTATATTCTTGTACATAGGAGGTAGTATTATAGTAGTTATATTCTTGTACATAGGAGTAGTATTATAGTAGTTATATTCTTGTACATAGGAGCAGTATTATAGTAGTTATATTCTTGTACATAGGAGCAGTATTATAGTAGTTATATTCTTGTACATAGGAGGTAGTATTATAGTAGTTATATTCTTGTACATAGGAGTAGTATTATAGTAGTTATATTCTTGTACATAGGAGTAGTATTATAGTAGTTATATTCTTGTACCTAGGAGTAGTATTATAGTAGTTATATTCTTGTACATAGGAGGTAGTATTATAGTAGTTATATTCTTGTACATAGGAGCAGTATTATAGTAGTTATATTCTTTTATATAGGAGTAGTATTATAGTAGTTATATTCTTGTACATAGGAGGTAGTATTATAGTAGTTATATTCTTGTACATAGGAGGTAGTATTATAGTAGTTATATTCTTGTACATAGGAGGTAGTATTATAGTAGTTATATTCTTGTACATAGGAGGTAGTATTATAGTAGTTATATTCTTGTACATAGGAGTAGTATTATAGTAGTTATATTCTTGTACATAGGAGGTAGTATTATAGTAGTTATATTCTTGTACATAGGAGGTAGTATTATAGTAGTTATATTCTTGTACATAGGAGGCAGTATTATAGTAGTTATATTCTTGTACATAGGAGCAGTATTATAGTAGTTATATTCTTGTACATAGGAGC